>NW_027041899.1:0-188031 GCF_035048745.1 Mucor velutinosus | reverse complement strand
TAACCCTAACCCTAACCCTAACCCTAAACCTAACCCTAACCCTAACCCCTAACCTAACCCTAACCCTAACCCTAACCCTAACCCTAACCCTAACCCTAACCCTAACCCTAACCCTAACCCTAACCCTAACCCTAACCCTAACCCTAACCCTAACCCTAACCCTAACCCTAACCCTAACCCTAACCCTAACCCTAACCCTAACCCTAACCCTAACCCTAAACCTAACCTTAACCCTAACACTAACACTAATGTTGATACCTCATACCAACACTAGTGCTTTGAAAAATTTGACCATGAAAGACCCCTCTTGGCCTCATGAAGAACAAATTTTTCACTTACCTTACCCTTACTTACACTGTGGACATTCCTGGTTGTAAGATCCTGATTATGCTTTCTATTAAAAAAAGAAAACTGTCAGAATAACTCCTGAAATCTGCTCATATTTTACCTTGTAATTGCCTCGGACTTGTTCTGTGGGACAGCGGCTTCTCTTATGGGAAGGGTTATAAGTAGTAAAATATATAGTGTTTTCAAAATAAAAAATGTGGGCGATAAAAAATCCCCAATTTTTTGCAGGGTATTTATATATTTTTTCACTATTAGCCTCGGCACTTAACACCGAGTCTAAAAAAGGATCTCGGCACTTAACGCCGAATCTCGGCACATAACGCCGAATCTCGGCACATAAACGCCGAATCTCGGCACATAACGCCGAGTCTAAAGGGATCTCGGCACTTAACGCCGAGTCTAATCTTTCCTTAAATTTCCGGATCACGTCTTTCACCCGACTTATTCCGGCTTTCGTGTGAAAAAATAATTTTTCAAAAAGATATATAAAGAGCTAGTATAATGCACCTGAAGAAGCTACATCTCATTGTAGCGAATAGATTCAAATCTAAGTGTCTCTAGACTCTCAACTTTGTTGCTTCTTTATCGGTTTTTGGATATATTCTTATTTTTATTCCTATCTAACCCTAACCTCTCTCCAACAAACGCTCTTTTTGGTTACCGCTTCTCTCTGCCGTCGCCATCTCTACAAATATCTTTTTGATTCTGCTACTACTGTACTCTTACAAGTTTCTCTCTCTCTTGTCTCTCTCTCTCTCTCTGATCTCTCCTCTTTTCGTACTTGACTGTCTTTCTTGGTATATATAAATGAATAACAATATTAGTAACTCATTATTTGCCGAGATTAATGAACAGGGCTTCCCTATCTTGCTTCATCTTGATAATCTCCGTGTTGCCACTGAGGCTCTGATCTTTTTTCCTGCTGTCGCTTCTGTCTGGTCCTCGTTCCCCAAGTGGTGCCAAGAAGCCATCATGTTCTGCATGAATGATGTGTTCAAGCCACATCATCATGCCCAACTTGCCTTGACCAAGGCCCTGGACTCTCTTAAGGCCCATCTCACCAATGGTAGCTTTCCCCAGGTTGTTCTCTCTGCTGTTCCGGGAGTTAAGAATTTTCATATGGACAAAACCCTGTCTAGTGAGGATCAAACGATGTTTTCTACTTCCATTGAAAATGCGTTACTTTCGGCTCGTTCTGCTATTCTTAAAACCCTCATAGAAAGCAAAGAACGTGCACTTCAGGCTCATCAATTGCAAGCGTCACCAGCTTTTGTCTTAGCACAATGCCGTGATAGAATTTTTGAGTCAATTTTGGCCATGGGCGGTTCGATTGAACATCTTACCGATGCCCAAATTCATGACGTGGTTCGTTCTTTGTGTCATCTCAGATACAACATGAATAATGTACTGGAAACCCAAGCTTGGGCGAAAGTACAGGCCGATCGAAAACAGCAAAAGGCAAAGTCTGCTGCAGATACTATCATGGACTCCACCTCTGATCTTCCCTCTGCCCAGATGACCGAGTCAATTGAGAAACTGGTCAACAAGACTGTCCAGTCTAAAATCGCGGCTCTTGATAAGAAATTATCAAAACTTTCTGTCTCCGGTTCTTCCTCTCGTCGCTCTGCTGCTTCCGCTTCCTCTTCCCGCCGTCCTCCTGCTTCCTCTTCTGCTTCGTCAAACAAGCAAGGCAAGTCCAAGACTTCTCCTTCGGGAAAAGGTTCTCGACCTTTGTCCGGCCCCGCCAAGGGTCGAATCCAGAAAGGGGCTCCAAACCCTCCTCGTCGTCTTGCTCCCGGTCCCACCCCCTTCAACACCCTGAAGGGCAAAAGAGGCTAAACCCTCTTAGTGGCCGTCATTATTTTTGTGAACATGGTACGTATAGATCTGCTACAACTTGTAGACACTTTGATGTTCGTAGAGTACACACTTACCCACCTTGGTTTTTTCATAGTGCTCGCCTCAAAGATCGTATCCACTTTATTATAAAACATTCATCACCACTTTGGGCTGATACATATATTTTTAATAAAGCTGTTCATAATTACTCTTCTATAAATATTCCTACTTCTGTTAGAAAATATTTAGGATTTGGTACCAAGTTTGTTCCTAAACCCAAAGCAAATCCTCGCTTAATTTTACCAAGTGTAGAAGACTTTACAAGACGCATTCGTATAAAGGAAATTTTCAAAGATACTCGAGATAATCCTGACTTTGATATCAGATTTCATGTCAAAACTTCTAATTGGCAACCTGATCCTTCCTCTAATACTTTGATTGAAAAAGGACTTAGACTTGTCAAAAGTAATGTTCTTCCTCTTAATCATCCTACACACTATCAACTTTATAACAATAAACTTAATGATATTGTGCCAAAGTTCTTCAAGGATTTTATTAATAATCCAGATATACTTATCAAAGCTTCGGACAAAAATCTTGGACTTACTGTTCTTGATACAAGCTGGTATATTCAAGAAGGACTTCGACAACTAAATGACCCCTGCTTTTATAAGCAACTAGACAAAAACTTTTTCTCTCCTGAAAACTTTGATTCTAGTATTCAGAACATTGTTAGTACTGCTAATAGTTTATTATCTTTACTATGTTCTCAATGGGGTACATCCATCTTTAATAAACAACATGAGAAATATCTTAGGCATCGACTCCTTAATGATAGAAAGTTACCCACCTTTCATCTGTTGCCAAAGATTCACAAGACACCTATGCAAGGTCGTCCTATTGTTCCTTCTCATAGTTGGGTCACGACTGGTTTCTCTATTTATATTGATACAGTCTTACAAAAAGTACTTCCATACTTACCCTACATTATTAAAGATACTAAATCCCTTGTTAAATCACTTGATGGAATTTCTATTCCTCAGGATGAAAGACCTTTATGGTTAGTTACTGGTGATGTGTCTTCAATGTACACGAATCTACCTACTACTCCATATGCTTTCGATGTTATTGCCAACACTGTTAATAAATATGTTCCTCTTTCTTCGAATGACCCTACACTTATTCGAGAAACACTCAAATTTATTATGGGCAATAACTACTTTACTTTTCAAGGCTTACCATATCATCAGGTATCAGGTATTGCAATGGGTACTGCATGCGCTCCTGCTTATGCAAATATCTTGATGCATCATTTCGAAGAACGTTTCTTTGAATTTAATCCTGAATTTAAACTGATCTTTTATGGTCGATATATCGATGATATCTTTATCATTTTCAAAGGATCTAAACAAGAACTTGAAACCTTTTTGTATACTTTTGACACCAAGCGTGCTTTTAGTAACAAATTAAAGATATCTTGGGACTATTCATTGACATCTGTTAGCTTTCTTGATCTTCATATTCATGCAAAGCATAATAAGATTGAATTGTCCACTCATCAAAAAATGCTTAATAAATATTTATATATTCCATTTTCATCTTATCATCCCAAAGATAATAAAGTTGGTTTTATTAAAGCAGAATTGATTCGATACATTCGTAACAGCTCTTCTTACCGAAGTTTTGCTATTACTGCTAAACAATTTTTTACTCGATTACGACTTCGTGGATATCCCCCTCGTTTTTTAATTTGGGTGTTTAGTCAAGTATGTTACGATGACAGACCAAAATATCTTGAAGATACTCCTCTTAGTACAGATAATACTCTTGTACCTTTTGTTACAACGTATAATCCAATTTGGGAGACTTTACATCTTCGAAAAGGACTTAGGTTATTTTCTGATTTAAATCCACACTACCGACCAGTAGTTGCTTTTAAACGAAATAAAAACATTGCTGATTTATTAAATCGTGCCAATGTACAAAAATTAACGGGAAAGAAGTTCCATTCACTACAACAGGATGGACTTTGTTGGACTTCGTCTAAAAAACGTAACCTGAACCCTAACCCTAAACCTAACCTTAACCCTAACACTAACACTAATGTTGATACCTCATACCAACACTAGTGCTTTGAAAAATTTGACCATGAAAGACCCCTCTTGGCCTCATGAAGAACAAATTTTTCACTTACCTTACCCTTACTTACACTGTGGACATTCCTGGTTGTAAGATCCTGATTATGCTTTCTATTAAAAAAAGAAAACTGTCAGAATAACTCCTGAAATCTGCTCATATTTTACCTTGTAATTGCCTCGGACTTGTTCTGTGGGACAGCGGCTTCTCTTATGGGAAGGGTTATAAGTAGTAAAATATATAGTGTTTTCAAAATAAAAAATGTGGGCGATAAAAAATCCCCAATTTTTTGCAGGGTATTTATATATTTTTTCACTATTAGCCTCGGCACTTAACACCGAGTCTAAAAAAGGATCTCGGCACTTAACGCCGAATCTCGGCACATAACGCCGAATCTCGGCACATAAACGCCGAATCTCGGCACATAACGCCGAGTCTAAAGGGATCTCGGCACTTAACGCCGAGTCTAATCTTTCCTTAAATTTCCGGATCACGTCTTTCACCCGACTTATTCCGGCTTTCGTGTGAAAAAATAATTTTTCAAAAAGATATATAAAGAGCTAGTATAATGCACCTGAAGAAGCTACATCTCATTGTAGCGAATAGATTCAAATCTAAGTGTCTCTAGACTCTCAACTTTGTTGCTTCTTTATCGGTTTTTGGATATATTCTTATTTTTATTCCTATCTAACCCTAACCCTAACCCTAACCCTAACCCTAATCCTAACCCTAACACTAACACTATTCCTAATCCTATCCCTAACACTAACCCTAACACTAACACTAATGTTGATACCTCACACCAACACTAGTGCTTTAAAAAAATTGACCATGAAAGACCCCTCTTGGCCTCATGAAGAACAAATCTTTCACTTACCTTACCCTTACTTACACTGTGGACATTCCTGGTTGTAAGATCCTGATCATGCTTTCTATTAAAAAAAGAAAACTGTCAGAATAACTCCTGAAATCTGCTCATATTTTACCTTGTAATTACCTCGGACTTGTTCTGTGGGACAGCGGCTTCTCTTATGGGAAGGGTTATAAGTAGTAAAATATATAGAGTGTTTTCAAAATAAAAAATGTGGGCGATAAAAATCCCCAATTTTTTCCAGGGTATTTATATTTTTTTCACCATTAGTCTCGGCACTTAACACCGAGTCTAAAAAAGGATCTCGGCACTTAACGCCGAATCTAAAAAAGATCTCGGCACTTAACGCCGAATCTCGGCACATAAACGCCGAATCTCGGCACATAAACGCCGAATCTCGGCACATAACGCCGAGTCTAAAGGGATCTCGGCACTTAACGCCGAGTCTAATCTTCCCTTAAATTTCCGGATCACGTCTTTCACCCGACTTATTCCGACTTTCGTGTGAAAAAATAATTTTTCAAAAAGATATATAAAGAGCTAGTATAATGCACCTGAAGAAGCTACATCTCTTGTAGCGAATAGATTCAATCTAAGTGTTTCTAGACTCTCTCCTTTGTTGCTTCTTTGGTTTTTGGATATATTTTCTATTATTATCTCTCTAACCCTAACCTCTCTCCAACAATCTGCTCTTTCTGGTCACCGCTCTCTCTTGCCGTCACCACTACAACTATATCTCTTTTGGATCTCTCTGTCTCGCTCGTCAAAACTTTTTTTCTCTCTCTCTCTCAAGTCAACCTCTTTTTTCTCCTGAACTGTCTTTTTTGGTATAACAAATGAACAATAATTCTGATAACTCATTGTATTCCAAGATTAATGAACAGGGCTTCCCGATTCTCATCCATCTGGATAATCTTCGCGTTGCCACTGAGGCTTTGATTTTCTTTCCTGCTGTTGCTTCTGTCTGGTCCTCGTTTCCCAAGTGGTGTCAAGAAGCAATCATGTACAGCATGAATGATGTCTTCAAGATACATCATCATGCTCAAGTCGGTTTGGTCAAGGCTTTGGATAGTCTCAAGGCTCACCTGGTTAATGGTACCTTTCCACAAGTCGTTCTCGCTGCTGTTCCGGGAGTTAAGAATCTGCATATGGACAATTCCCTGTCTGATGCAGATAAATCGCTTTTTTCTTCTTCCATTGAAAATGCGGTACTTTCGGCTCGTTCTGCTATTCTTAAAACCCTTATAGAAAGCAAAGAACGTGCACTACAGGCTCATCAATTGCAAGCATCACCCGCTTTTGTCCTAGCACAATGCCGTGATAGAATTTTTGAGTCGATTTTGGCCATGGGTGGTTCGATTGAACATCTTACCGATACCCAGATTCATGATGTGGTTCGTTCCCTGTGTCATCTCAGACACAACATGAATAATGTGCTCGAAACCCAGGCTTGGGCTAGAGTACAGGCCGAACGTAAACAGCAAAAGGCCAAATCTGCCGCTGATACCGTTATGGAATCTTCCTCTGACCTCTCTTCTGCCCAGCTCACTGACTCCATCACCAAGTTGGTTAACAAGACTGTTCAGTCAAAAATCTCGGCTCTTGACAAGAAATTGTCAAAACTTACTGTCTCTGGTTCCTCTTCTCGTCCGTCTTCTCGTCGTCCTGCTGCTTCGTCTTCGTCAAGAAAGCAAGGCAACCCCAAGTCGTCCTCTTCTTCGGGAAAAGGCTCTCGACCTTTGTCCGGCCCCACCAAGGGTCGAATCCAGAAAGGGGCCCCCAACCCCAATCGTCGTCTTGCCCCCGGTCCCACCCCCTTCAAAGCTTTGAAGGGAAAAAGAGGTTAAACCCTCTTAGTGGGCGTCACTACTCTTGTGAACATGGTACGTATAGATCTCCTACTACTTGTAGACACTTTGATGTTCGTAGAGCACACACTTATCCTCCTTGGTTTTTTCATAGTGCTCGCCTCAAAGATCGTATCAACTTTGTCATAAAGCATTCGTCCCCTCTATGGGCGGATACTTATATTTTTAATAAAGCTGTTCACAATTATTCTTCTATAAATATTCCAACTTCTGTTAGAAAATATTTAGGATTTGGTACAAAGTTTGTTCCTAAACCCAAAGCAAATCCTCGCTTAATTTTACCAAGCGTAGAAGACTTTACAAGACGCATTCGTATTAAGGAAATTTTCAAAGATACTCGTGATAATCCTGACTTTGATATTAGATTCCATGTCAAAACCTCGACTTGGAAACCTAATCCTTCCTCAAATACCTTGATTGAAAAAGGGCTTAGACTTGTAAAAAGTAATGTCATGCCTCTTAATCATCCTACACATTATCAAGTTTATAATAATAGACTTAATGATATTGTACCCAAGTTCTTTAAGGAATTTATTAATAATCCTGATATACTCATTAAAGCTTCTGATAAAAATCTTGGACTCACTGTTCTTGACACTAGCTGGTATATTCAAGAAGGACTTCGACAATTAAATGACCCCCGCTTCTATAAGCAATTAGACAAAAATTTCTTTTCTCCTGAAAATTTTGATTCTAATATTCAGAACATTGTTAGTACTGCTAATAGTTTATTATCTTTACTATGTTCTCAATGGGGTACATCCATCTTTAATAAACAGCATGAGAAATATCTTAGGCATCGACTCCTTAATGATAGAAAGTTACCTACCTTTCATCTGCTGCCAAAGATTCACAAGACACCTATGCAAGGTCGTCCTATTGTTCCTTCTCATAGTTGGGTCACGACTGGTTTCTCTACTTATATTGATACAGTCTTACAAAAAGTACTTCCACACTTGCCCTATATTATTAAAGATACTAAATCCCTTGTTAAATCACTTGATGGAATTTCTATTCCTCAAGACGAAAGACTTTTATGGCTAGTTACTGGTGATGTGTCTTCAATGTACACTAATCTACCTACTACCCCATATGCTTTCGATGTTATTGCTAAAACTGTTGACAAATATCTTCCTCTTTCTCCAAATGATACTACCCTTATCAGAGAAACACTCAAGTTTGTCATGAGCAATAACTATTTTACTTTTCAAGGAATACCATATCATCAGGTCTCAGGTATTGCTATGGGTACTGCATGCGCTCCTGCTTATGCAAATATCTTGATGCATCATTTCGAAGAACGTTTCTTTGAATTTAATCCTGATTTTACTCTGATCTTTTATGGTCGATATATCGATGATATCTTTTTCATGTTTAAAGGTTCTGAACAAGAACTTAAAACTTTCTTGACTACTTTTGATACCAAACGTGCTTTTAGTAATCAATTAAAGATATCTTGGGATTATTCAACTACCTCTGTTAGTTTTCTTGACCTTCAAATTCATGCAAAACATAATAAAGTTGAATTATCCACACATCAGAAAATGCTTAATAAATACTTGTACATTCCATTCTCTTCTTATCATCCCAAAGATAATAAAGTTGGTTTTATTAAAGCTGAACTGATCAGATATATTCGTAACAGCTCTTCCTATCGAAGTTTTGCTAACACTGCTAAACAATTTTTTACTCGTTTACGACTCCGTGGTTACCCGCCACGATTCTTAATCTGGGTCTTTAGCCAAGTGCGTTACGATGACAGACCGAAATATCTAGAAGATGCTCCTCTTAGTACAGATAATACTCTTGTTCCTTTTGTTACAATGTATAATCCTATTTGGGAGACTCCACATCTTCGTAAAGGACTTAGGGAATTTTTTACTTTAAATCCACACTACAGACCAGTAGTTGCTTTTAAAAGAAATAAAAACATAGCTGATTTATTAAATCGTGCCAATGTACGCAAGTTAACGGGAAAACAGTTCCATTCATTACAACAGGATGGACTTTGTTGGATTTCGTCTAAAAAACGTAAACCATAACCCTTACCCTATCCCTAACCCTAACCCTAACACTAACACTAATGTTGGTACCTCACACCAGCAATAGTACTTTGAAAAATTTGACCATGAAAGACCCCTCTTGGTCTCATGAAGAACAAATTTTTCACTTACCTTACCCTTACTTACACTGTGGACATTCCTGGTTGTAAGATCCTGATCATGCTTTCTATTAAAAAAAGAAAACTGTCAGAATAACTCCTGAAATCTGCTCATATTTTACCTTGTAATTGCCTCGGACTTGTTCTGTGGGACAGCGGCTTCTTTTATGGGAAGGGTTATAAGTAGTAAAATATATAGAGTGTTTTCAAAATAAAAAATGTGGGCGATAAAAATCCCCAATTTTTTCCAGGGTATTTATATTTTTTTTTTTTTTTTTTTCACCATTAGTCTCGGCACTTAACACCGAGTCTAAAAAAGGATCTCGGCACTTAACGCCGAATCTCGGCACATAAACGCCGAATCTCGGCACATAAACGCCGAATCTCGGCACATAACGCCGAATCTAAAGGGATCTCGGCACTTAACGCCGAGTCTAATCTTCCCTTAAATTTCCGGATCACGTCTTTCACCCGACTTATTCCGACTTTCGTGTGAAAAAATAATTTTTCAAAAAGATATATAAAGAGCTAGTATAATGCACCTGAAGAAGCTACATCTCTTGTAGCGAATAGATTCAATCTAAGTGTTTCTAGACTCTCTCCTTTGTTGCTTCTTTGGTTTTGGATATATTTTCTATTATTATCTCTCTAACCCTAACCCTAACCCTGACAGTTATCCTAATCATAACCCTATCCCTATCCAAATTCTTAATCATAATCTCCTGTCCTAATATTAATCCTTAATCTGTTCCTAATCATATTCCTGTTTCTGATGCTGACTCTAATCATATCCCTGATTTAAACCCTTACACTAACATTAATATTATCCTTATTCCTATCCTCTATCTTATCATATCCCTAATATTAACTGTAATATTAACCCTAATATTTTTATCGTGACCCTAACATTATTCTTAGTCATAATCTTATATCCCTTCTTATCCTTAATTATATGCCTATATCTAATTTTAACCATAATTCAAATATTGTCCATAATCCTAATTAAATCACTATTCTTATCCCTTTTGATCTAATAATTAATATTAATCAATATTCTAATTATATCCCTGATCATAACTCTTTTCCTAATAGTAACCTATTTTTGATTGTATCTTTAATCTTAACCCTGTGTTTAATCCTAAATCAGAACTCGTTTCTTAATTCTAACCCTAATATTGTTTATAATCCTAGCCTTGAATATTATTACTATTTTTTGTTATCTCACACTATTATTATGTGTATTACTTTATTGTGTCTTCGTGTTGTGAAACTGTTGTTATGCATTTATGTATTCTATTTTGCTATATAAATATCATCGTGTTCGTTGTATAGCGTTAATTATTTTTCTCTGTTATGTTATTGTATTCGCTCCGCTATGGTAATGTATTCGCTCCGCTATGGTAATGTATTCGCTCCGCTATGGTAATGTATTCGCTCCGCTGTGGTAATGTATTCGCTCCGCTATGGTAATGTATTCGCTTTTTATTTTCTTTTATTTTTTTTTTTTTTTTTTTTTACTGTTCATATTCTCTTTGTTTTTTTTTTCTTTATCTCTGTTATTATTTTTATTATTTCTTTCTACTTTGTCTATTTCTTTTCTCTACCCCTTTCCCCTTTTCTGTCTTTTTTTGTCTATTCTTCTCTCCTTTTCTGTGTCTTTTTTTTTTTCGTAGTTTCTTCGTCTGTTCTCTTTCTATAATTTTTCCTATTCCATTTCCTCGTCTCTGTGTATTTTATTGTCTATCCCTTCTCTTTTTTTCTTGCTTGTTTCTCCCTTCTCTCTGTATATACTTTGTTTTTGTTATTCTTTCTTTCCGTTCTCTCTACCCCCCTTTATCTGTCTGTGGTTTTGTCCACCTTTCTTGTTTTCATATATCTTTTCTCTGTTTATATTTGCGTTTTTGCTTCTCCGTTTTTTTCCTTGTTTGCTTGTTTTCCCGGTCTCTTCCTGTGCTTTATCTTCATATTTCCCTTTTCTGTTCTGCTTATATTCTTTATCTTCCTTTTCGAACCTTTTTCTTTTCGACTTTTTTTCTCTATTTATTCCTTTCTGTTTCTTTATCGCATTTTCTTTCCTTGACATTGTTTCTTTCGCCTTTCTTTTATCTTTGCCTATTTTCTTCTTTCATGTTTTTTTTTGACTTACTTCTCCTTTCGCGTTCTTTCCTCCATTTCTCTTTTTTTTTTCTCAATTTATTCCTACTCTTTTCTTTGCTTCTTATTCTTTACATTACTTCCATTTCTTTCGTCTCTTTGCTTTCCTACCATCTCCTTTTATATATCTTTTTTTTCTTTGTCTTATATATTACATTCTGTCTTTTCATGGGTTTCTTTGCTTTCCTTTATTGATTTTGCCTATTATTTGTACTTTTTTTCCTTACTGTCTCAATTTTTCTATCTGTTTTGTTTTATTTACTCTTTTGCATTCTTTTCTGTTTATTATTTTTGCTCAATTTCTCTCTCTTTCTATGTATTTATTTTTAATCATTTTAATTCCTATTTTGTCGGGTCCTTGTTTATCCAGTATTCGTTCCCATACTTGTTGTTGCTTCTTTTCTTATTATCTCAGTCTCATCCTTTCCCTTCTTTGTTCTTTTCTTAATATCACAACCTTTTCTTATTCTTTTCATTGTTGGTTTGTTCTTTTCTGTTTTGATTTGTTTCTTTTAATTGTCACTATTCATTTTTTTATCACATTCCCTCTTTTATATATTCTTTGTCTAATATCCCAATCTCTTCTTGTGATGTTCTTACTTTTTGTCTAATCCCTCCTTTTTTTTCCCTTTGTTTATTCTTCTGCCCTAATATATCAACGGTTGTTTTGTCGGGTATCATATTGAAAGCCGATGATAAGTTGTATCTTGTTCATCATTTTCCTCAATTGCTATTTTTCATTATTGATGAGTGATGTTGATGACTTATTTAAGGCTTGTGATAACATATCAAGAAAGTGTAATGCTAACTAACCACTGACGCTTGATAGCATATGTATAAGTTGGCTGGTGCTCTCTCGTTACTGTTAAGAGCTTTTTATATTTTTTTAATAGTAAAACTGATATTGATTATAACAGTTTAATGATATAATGATTTCAACCTATTTTTTTACTAATTATTCCAGAGCACGCTCTATGTAGTGGTATATATGAGACCGCTCAGTGAAGCAATCTCTGGTGTGATATTAACTGGATAACATTTTCTATAAGTTCGCATACGCGAACTGGGCTATCTTCGGCTATCTTAGGCTACTTTCCCCTATTTTTCAAACACCGAGCTCCTCGGTGTTTGAAAAACGTTATTAGGAATGATACCTCATGTATCAAGGTATCCAAGCACCGTGAGTCTTGCTTCTGATTGGCTTTTAGCATAATGCTCATGATACCCATGGTACCTGAGATACCATTTCTCGACGACTCACGGCGTGAATCGCCCAGAAACGATATTAGGCAATTTTGAAAACACTTAAATGCCGATATCTCTCGCTCTAGTAATGCGTTTGAAATTTTAAAACGCTGGTACAGTCTGCTAGTTCCGAGCTACCAACTGACTAAATTTAAAAGCAGTGAAAGCAAAATTCGTAGACTTGTAAGCTCCAATTTTTAGAACCTAAAGCACCATACTTTGAAGGCTTATATCTCAACATTTACTAATTAAATTTTCTTGTTTCAAAGTATGCATAGCTATTTGGAAGCCTCAGTTACTAGTTCAAGCTTTATACGGCCACATTAAACGCGTTTTTGGTTTTGACAAGGGTGAAAAAAATGCATCGATACAAATCTCATATTAACTCTCAGGAATAAGTCTAAACTGCTTTTTTTTGAAATTTTTAATACAATTATACAAGCTTTAGGTTCTTATCTGGCTAGTTTCAGCACAATTGGCCTTGTTTTAACGAATTTTAATGTGAGACGTTCACAGCTCCCGGATTTTAAACTCGTATATCTCGTCATCCAATAGGCCAACTGCTAAGTTTCAAATACTATTCTGTCTTTAAATTGCGCCAGCGTTTTATCGGTGTAGTTTATTTTCAAAACCTCTGACTTTTTTTTGTCGCCCCTAACCCTAGACGGGGTATTACCCTATCCCTATTTTCTCCCTTTTTTTTTTATTTTTTATTTTTTATTTTTTATTTTTTCTATTTTTACGCTATCCCTGTTTCTTATCTTATTCTAAGATATATATATTTCGCACATGCGAACTTTTAGTGTGAGACGTTCATAATGGATATCTCAGGCTACCTGAGAATACCTGGGGTTACCTCCCCCTATATATATCAAACACCAATTACCTCGGTGTTTGAGAAATGTTATTAAGAAATACCTGGTTCCGTGTTCTTCATCACAAGATCTCTACCAGAGAACGTATTCAGTCTCGTCTCAAGACCTCTTTCAACGCCACCTGTACCATATGCAACTCATCCACAGAAACTGCTAAGCACAAAGAATAAAAGGATTATTATTTGTAGCTTATAAAAAATGTTCGATATTATAAAAACAAGAAAAGACTTATTTGAATAAGATCAGACACAAAAACTAAAGATTTATTGATGAAGACAAGAGTTATTCTATTTATACTAAGTTCTGAATGCCAAAGTAGCAATTTATCTTGTACAACGCTTATCACATCTGGTGAACCTCAGTATTTAGATAGCTGAGATGCACTTCACTTATCATAGCTTGTCCATGTTGTTGCACAACACAGACATATCTACCCATCAAGAATACCTTAATCTTTATAGACAGTTGTAGCCCTTCTGGCACAACAGAAACAACTGAACACTTTTTATTCGCTTGTCCACTTAAACGTTTCTTCTGGCGCACCGCTATCCGTACTTACATGCCTCCCCGGATCCAACAAGACACCTACTCAAACTTTCAGCAACTCCTTCATTTGGAACATCCTTCATCCAGGCAACAGCACCCTCTGTTCCCATCTCTATCCGTACATCAAGTGTTTGTCTGCATGTTGCAAACAGTCTGGTATTATCACTATCAGCACCAATTCCATCAATCCACATTCTTACCTTTTATCCTCCTTTCCTATCTACGAATCTCACTTACAACCTTACACTCCCAAGAAAACTTTCTAATTTGATACCCCATTATATCCAGTCTTTTCCCCTCTCCCTTTAATTAACACTGTGACTAAAAAAGATCTGAATATTGCTGAATATTTCTGAATCCATTTTTCGGAAAACTGCCACTTTACGAAAAATTTGTCGAAATTTTTCTGAATGGCATTCTTAGAAATTCGGAAAAGTGCTCACTTAATTCAGAAAAATTCAGAGAAATTCATTCTGGAAAATTCAGAAAAATTCATGTAGTTTAGGGTGGTTTGCAAAATATTCATAAAAAAATAAATCAGAAATATAATAGCATTTAGTGCTATTATAATAGAAACCATTGTTTATTTCTTGACATATAATAATTGCGCTACTACTACAGAGAAACATGATGATATTACATTACGGGCAGTAACAACAAAGCGTAGCCTAATCAGAATAAGCATAGAGATCAGAATTCCTTACGACTTGCGCACTCTCTTATTGTTGGGTCCCTAATACACAAAGATAAGTAGCTCCATCTATGATATCAATGCCTTACGATTACCTTTATGTTTCTACAATTTAAGAGATAGAGAGAATATCAGCATAAAATGGCTAACTCCAGGTGATGATGAGAAACTTACTGTCTTTGCAAATCTTGCGTTTCTGGTGATGAATATCTTCTGTGCTTTTCATATTCCTTTGCCTTTGATTTGTTTGATGCATATACATTTTTTGATACTGGAGATGGCTGCATTGGCTATAGTGATAGTGCACATTATAAAATGGAAAAGAAATGTGAGTTACTGCGCTATATCTATGAAAACTTAATTACTTGTTCTACTAGAGGCATATGTTGCGTGCTGATTCTTCTATAATATTACGATTAGTATCAAAGAGTACTTTTCTCTATGCAGCATTTACTTTTGTGATCCAGTATTTCGAGAAACATGAAAATTGATCTTGTCTACAATCGAATTTTCGTCATCGTCGACAGAATCTTCTTCGGATTGCGCTTGGGATCCCTCAGAAAATACCAGATCATCTTCATCGAATTGGGTTTGGTAAGTTGCGGTGTCATTGCTTGGCCTGGCATTGTATTTGTAATCGATTATGCCAGACAATGATTTGGAGACAGCAAACTGCGGCAACCAATCTTTGAAGAACCCAGAGATGTCAACGCCCTTTTTGGCTACATCGTCAATGACGGTCTTGATTAACAAGGCTTGAAACCTGTTGTCCAGCTTGCTAAAAGTGATATTTGGGAACTGTCTATCAGCTTTCTTTGCCTGGTTGTATGCTGCATCTTTGACAAGCTCCCAGACCTTCTTGCCATCAAGGTTTTCCCCACCTAATCGATGCTCCTCAAGGACGTTGATGCATAGCTCAACAGAAAGCTCCTCCAGATGTTTGCTATCTGCTTTGCTTGGACGGCATATCACTCCATCTAGTCTCGCAACATTGGCCGTGCTCGAAGAGGTAGATTGTTGAACAATATGCTGCAGCATAGCTTTTACTTCGGTCTGGTTGTCATTACATTCCTTGACCTGTTTGCTAAGATTGGACAACTCCTGTTCAATGTTCTCCAATCTTTGTAAGAATAGTTGTTGTGCTTGATCCATTTTTGAATAAGTGATTAGTGTAAAGTGTAAAATAGAGCAGTGCTTTGAGATGGTTGTATCAATTGCGATAAATGCGTAACAATCTATGAAAGACAGAGAAAAACTGGTCTAGTAATGTTTCCAATAATTAATAGCACCCGCTATCACAGACATTGATGTTTCAATCATGCAGATTGAAACGCATGCAATATAAGGAGCATAAAAGACAATCCAGACAGATTTGTGTTTAACCTTTATTTCTAATATTATTTACGATGCCATTTTTTTGTGCCCAGTGTTGCCGAAGAATTCGCAATAGACATGAAAAACAGCATAAACTTTGGCACTCTTCAAATGACACAACAACTGTAGACTTGCACAACCTGGAGACTAATCAGTATCAAAGAAAGAAAGCAAGAACTGAACATGATACTCAGGCTGGACCTTACACTGAAAGAAATAGTCAGCAAGAAAACAGCGATGGTGAACCTGGTAGCGATGGTGAACCTGGTAGCGATGGCGGATATGACTTTGGAGACTCTGATGGACTCGGCGCTAACTATAGTGACAATCAGATGTCTGACAGTTGCGAGGCATTACCACCACTGGATGCTAAAAATACTGAGATCCACAAGATCTTCAGGGAAGAAAACTTGACAAACTCAAGCATCCGAAGACTTGTTCAATGGCACAACCAAACGTATCCTTGTAAGTAACCATAACAAAGTTGGTTGTTTCAAAGCGCTAACATCTACTATGATAAGTTGCAACGCCTATAGTCTCAACATTCAAGGCCAGCTCTGCTAGGAAAAGGGCAACTTCTTTTGCACCTTATACAGTCGATGTGTGCATCAGGTATTGCTATGCCTTTCAACCAGAGGATGGGGACGAATGTCCAGTGTGCTTTGAAAAGAGATTCGATATTGATGGTAGCCCCAGAAGAACCATCAAGATGCTGCCAATCGGTCCACAACTTGCCACGTTGTTCGAAAATCCAAACTTTATCAGAGTGCTTGATGACGAGAATTCATCCATCAGAGCAAGGTTCAAGGGCGATATAATGCAAAATTTAGTGAACAACAAGCATCTATTCAACAATAGATACGACATTGGCCTGTCCCTGTACGTAGATGGATTCCAATCACACAAAAAAGGCGGTGCAAAGTTGAACTTGGTCATGCTACAAATCTTGAACCTTCCTTCTGCCTATAGATACAAAATGGAGTTCCTGATTGATTTCGCCATTATCCCAAACACCAAGAGATTAGACAGTTACCTTCAATACCTTGTCAGCGAATTGGAAAAATTGGCTCGTGATGGACTACAAGTGCAGAGAAACAACTCAACAAATATCTCGCTCAAAGTCCACCTCATGGGATCCTTTGGTGATATCCCCAGCGTCAGCGAACTCAATTTCCTCGCATCCCATACGTCGCTTCAAGGCTGCCGTTTTTGTACGATCATTGGCATCAGCAAAAATGGTGTTATTTCTTTTCAACTAGCAGCTAATGATGAAGATCGACCACTACGATTGCTAACAATTGAAGAATACAAATCCAGTGCACCAGAACTTGGTATCGAGAGGCCTTCTTTGTTTCGAAACCTGCCATCATTCATTGATCCAACGTTTGTGGGCTTGGATGAATTTCATTTGTTTGGACAAAACATGGGACCAAGAATCAAGAAAATGTTTACGGACAAGGAATCGATTCTTTGCTTGAAGCCGCGACAAATAGAGAAGATTAGCATTTGCTTGAACCAACTTGCAAGCACATCACCTTTGATCTTCGAAGGCAATTTCATGGATGTCTTCAGCAAGGGAGGGACAGCTCGAGGAGTAGATTGGTTGGTGTTCCTGAAGTACTTTGTGCCCACAGTTCTTATCGACCACGTTGATTTATGCCATTTGGATCCTACTGTCTCTGAAGCTGCCAAGGAAGCCCTACGTACAATATCTCTGATTTGCTCAGTATGCTTGCAGCAGGATATATCTGAGAGCGAGATACAAAAGTTGGAGGAACTAATAACCAAGTGGCACCAATTTCTTCGTCTTCACATCTCAGCAAAATTCTTTCCAATCAGTGAACATTATTTGGAGCATATCACGATGGTGATTCGAAAGATAGGCCCCATGCCTCAGTACAGTTGCCGTGTTTTGGAGAGAAGGATCCAAATGATCAAGAAGAGGATCCATGGCTGTAGTCAAGTTGCAAAACAAGCGGAAAATATCATGCTGGATATTGCATGTAACAGCTATGAAAAAAGAAGGACAATTGCATTTGACAATTCGACGGATACTGCCATCACCTTCTCGAAATCATTGAATATGGGCGACATCAAGCTGTCACCGTCTATTGCTTCTATGTTGTGCAAACATTACAACACTGCTCGTGTCAATCCGCAGATCAAGTGCGCTACCTCACTACGACTTGGCAACAACATCACGATCGACTCTACTTTCGATCCACCAAGTAGAAAGAAGAAGCTGTCAGACCATGCCCTGGTCAATTGTGCTCGCCGCAGTTCGCTACCATTGCTGGTAAAGGTGTTGCTCATCTTTGAGCACAACTTCTCTGGTGCAACACATGCTCTAGCCGTTTGCCAAGTCTATCAGAACGTAACGGTATCAACGTCCGGCATCCCTGAATGTTTCCTTGACAATGCCAACTCGGATACTTCCAATGGTGCATGGGATCTGGATATAATAGCTGTCGATGATATTTTGTCTTCAGTTGTAATTCTGAAGTCTGCCATATCTGGGAAGCTCTTCTTTGTTTGGCCTGATATGAAAAGAATTGGTTTGAAAGTATACAATGATGATTCTATATTTGACTTTGCATAAAATAAATATACGCCAACATCATGGTCACCTTTCTCTCAAACTGATGTTTGTACATCCTTCCAAATTACTAGCCATCCCACTGTTCTATATCTTAATGCTCATTCTTTTGCCCGGTCGCATGCAAAGCTGAAAATTCATTCCTAATAATAATAACTAGTTAATATTGTTTCCTTTCTATTGTTGCTCTGTAATAATATATCTTCTTTCTTTCTTCTTCCTATCCTATTATGACATTCAGAGACCTCTAAATAAAAAATGGAGCACGACTCCCTTACAAGAAAGAATCTGAAGCAGTTGACAAATAAGAAATAAAAATGGCGTAGCGATGACTACTCGCTTTTCTGATGAAGATCGTTTCGTGGTAAAAAAAATCGCTGAATAATATCTAAATTTTTCTAAATTTCTCCAAATTTCTCTAAGCTTAATTTATTAATTTTCATCTGCATGAATTTATCTGAATATTTCCAAAGGGATTTGGACAAATTCAGAGTGATTAAGACATTTTTAGGATATTTCAGAAAAAATTGGTCAAATTCTAATATATTCAGATAAATTTGAATCTTTTTTAGTCACAGTGATTACATGATAACACTATATGACTACAAGAATGATACCTGAAATGAATAGGATATCCTACTATTAGAAATGATACCTGAGGTACCATGGTACCTAAGTACCGTCAGTCGTGTTTGTGATTGGCTATAAGAATGATACCTCAGGTACCATGGTACCCAAGCACCATGGTTCTTGTTTGTGATTGGCCAACGCAATAGTACCTGTTACCAGCCTAAAAAATAGGATATCCTATTCTTGGGTATCATCTTTCCTGCTTTCTGATTGGTTGTTAGCATGATACCCATGGTACCCATGGTACCTGAGGTACCATTTCTGGGCGACTCACGCCGTGAGTCGCCCAGAAATGTTATTAGTCTCTTATTCAATTGTTGTATATTGTCTTATGTAATATGTGTTGATTTATTCGTTGCTTTAGTATTATTTTCTTTATGCTATACCTATTATTATCTATTATCCCTTATTTATATATGTATTATGAGTATTTCCTTTGTTGTATCTTCGTACTTGCGAAATGTTGTTATGCATTTATGTTTACTATTTGCTATATAAATATCATCGTGTTCGTTGTATAGCGGTAATTGTTTTTTTTTCTCTCTCTCCACTACTGTGATATATTCGCTCCGCTATAATAATGTATTCGCTCCGCTATAGTAATGTATTCGCTCCGCTATAGTAATGTATTCGCTCCGCTGTGGTAATGTATTCGCTCCGCTATGGTAATGTATTCGTCCCACTACGGTAATGTATTCGCTACGCTATGGTAATGTATTCTCCCGTTTATTTGTATAGCTTTTTATTTTCTTTTATTTATTTTTTTTTTACTGTTCTTATTCTCTCTTGTTTGTTTTTTTCTTTATCTCTGTTATTATTGTTATTATTTCTTTCTACTTTGTCTATTTCTTTTCTCTACCCCTTTCCCCTTTTCTGTCTTTTTTTGTCTATTCTTCTCTGCTTTTCTGTGTATTTTTTTTTGTAGTTTCTTCGTCCTTTCTCTTTCTATGATTCTTCCTATTCCATTTCCTCGTCTCTGTGTATTTTATCCCCTATCCCTTTCCTTTTTTTCTTGTTTGTTTCTCCCTTCTCTCTGTATATACTTTGTTTTTGTTATTCTCTCTTTCCGTTCTCTCTACCCCCTTTCTCTGTCTGTGTTTTTGTCCACCTTTCTTTTTTTCATATATCTTTTCTCTGTTTATATTTGCGTTTCTCCTTCTCCGTTTTTTCTTTGTTTGCTTGTTCTCCCGGTCTCTTCCTGTGCTTTATCTTCATATTTCCCTTTTCTGTTCTGCTTATATTCTTTATCCTCCTTTTCGAACCTTTTTCTTTTCGACTTTTTTTCTCTATTTATTCCTTTCTGTTTCTTTATCGCATTTTCTTTCCTTGACATTGTTTCTTTTGCCTTTCTTTTATCTTTGCCTATTTTCTTCTTTCATTTTTTTTTTGACTTACTTCTCCTTTCGCGTTCTTTCCTCCATTTCTCTTTTTTTTTCTCAATTTATTCCTACTCTTTTCTTTGCTTCTTATTCTTTACATTACTTCCATTTCTTTCGTCTCTTTGCTTTCCTACCATCTCATTTTATATGTCTTTTTTTCTTTGTCTTATATATTACATTCTGTCTTTTCAAGGGTTTCTTTGCTTTCCTTTATTGATTTTGACTATTATTTGTACTTTTGTTCCTAACTGTCTCAATTTTTCTATCTGTTTTGTTTTATTTACTCTTTTGCATTTTTTTCTGTTTATTATTTTTGCTCAATTTCTCTCTTTCTATGTATTTATTTTTTATCATTTTAATTCCTATTTTGTCGTATCCTTGTTTATCCAGTATTCGTTCTCATACTTGTTGTTGCTTCTTTTCTTATTATCTCAGTTTCATCCTTTCCCTTCTTTGTTCTTTTCTTAGTATCACAACCTTTCCTTATTCTTTTCATTGTTGCTTTGTTCTATTCTGTTTTGATTTGTTTCTTTTAATTGTCACTTCATTTTTTTATCACATTCCCTCTTTTATATATATTCTTTGTCTAATATCCCAATCTCTTCTTGTGGTGTTCTTACTTTTTGTCTAATCCCTCCTTTTTTTTCCCTTGTTCATTCTTTTGTCCTATTATATCAACGTTTGTTTTGTCGGGTATCATATTGAAAGCCCATGAAAAGTTGTATCTTGTTCATCATTTTCCTCAATTGCTATTTTTCAATATTGATGAGTGATGTTGATGACTTATTTGAGATTTATGATAACATATCAAGAAAGTGTAATGCTAATTAACCATTGACGCTTGATAGCATATTTATAAGTTGGCTGGTGCTCTCTTACTACTGTTAAGAGCTTTCTATATTTTTTTTTAATAGTAAAACTGAAATTGATTATAACAGTTTAATGATATAATGATTTCAAACTATTTTTTTACTAATTATTCCAGAGCACGCTCTATGTAGTGGTATATATGAGACCGCTCTGTGAAGCAATCTCTGGTGAGATAATAACTGGATAACGTTTTCTATAAGTTCGCATATGCGAACTGGGCTATCTTCGGCTATCTTAGGCTACCTTCCCCTATTTTTCAAACACCGAGGTACTCGGTGTTTGGGAAATCTTATTACGAATGATACCTCATGTATCATGGTACCCAAGCACCGTGAGTCTTGCTTCTGATTGGCCATTCAAATGATACCTCTAATAATAGGATATCCTATTCGTATGTATCATTTGCCCTTTGTTCTGACTGGCTTTTAGCATGATACCCATGGCACCATTTCTCGACGACTCACGCCGTAAGTCGTCCAGAAATGTTATTAGGTGATAAATGGGTAGCATTTTATAAAAGTTCGCAGGTGCGAACTCGGATACCTTAGGATACCTCAGGATACCCATTTTATATCTCGCCCAAATTCCATACACCGAGCTCTGTCGTTTTGCATACATATAAAATACATTCATATAAGCATATTTAGCTTAAGAACTACATCTTTAATTTTAAAACTGAACGAGCTATCAATGTTCAAAAACGACATTTTAGTGCGTGTAGTTCATTTTCAAAGCTTAATAACTCGCTTCGCAGACTTAATGCAACTATAGTCTACAGATCAGAAATACTCTATAGACTGTACTCTAATCAGTGATATATAGAATAGGGCTCAGTGCAATGATTTTTGGTGAGATAATATTTGGGTAGTCTGAGGTAGCCCGAGGTAGCCTCAGGTGCAAAGGTTCGCACACGCGAATTTTTAGTGTGAGACGTTCATAAAGGATACCTCAGGCTACCTGAGGATACTTGGGGTTACCTCCCCCCTATATTTCAAACACCGAGGTACTCGGTGTTTGAGAAATGTTATTAGGGCATCTGTGTTATATTCTGTAGCCATTGGAATATTGTGCTATATGATCTTGACAAATATACTAAAAAAGGAAAAGGGGCACATAAAGCTCGTGGCGCACGTCAATTTATATAAACAGTGTCCCTGAATTACTGCAAACAGTCGCGTGATCATCGTATCTAACTGCATAGCTATCGCGTATTATTGATCTAGTTGGTTTCTTTGCTTGTCGGTATTTAAATATGACATTCCTTTGTTGCTCTTGCTTAGAGGTCTTTGAAACGAACTCGAAACGTAAAACTCATATTCGATGTGTACATCAACTTCTTGTAGACGTCAAATATCCAGGAGACCGTAAGTAGACCATCTAAATCGATGACTAGCTGTCAAATTATCAACCTTGTTTATCAGACGTAGAAAAAAATATACCAAGAAATCCAAATGACAACAAGTTTCACTGTCGTATCTGTAATAATTACAGCAACGCCAACCCTTCCCTTTTAAAAAACCATGCCAAAAACTGCCCGTCATTCAGTGGGTGTAATACAGACTACTATGCCTGCTGTTTCATTTACATTTATATTCTTAGGAGTTCATGCTTCTGCCTCATCAGCTATTGTTACTCCCAGTGTATCTGCTACTCCCATTGTGCCCATTGTGCCTTCTGTACTCCCTTCGTTATTTATGCCTGTTGCACCATCTGTGTCCGCTGAATCACGTTTACCTAATGCACCCTCTGTAACGACATCTGCTGTGCCTTTAGAAGCGTCTGTTGCTCATGAAAGCAATCTTACTGATGCAACTGTTCCAACTGAAGATACAAATGACGATGCCGACGGTGCTCCATTTGCATCCACTGATGAAGTAGAGTTGACTGAGCTGGGTACCTCAGGTGAGGTCATTATATATTTACTAGATGGTCTTTTTCTCACCTATTATTCCAGTTTACAATTCAGAGTACCAGTCCCTTGGCATGGTTATTCACTTGCAATCTGGTAGTGTGATATGCGTTCGTTGTCGCTGTGCAGTTCAACTAGGAAACGTCGTTGGCCATTTTGGTCGCAATCATTCATTGAACAGGTGGATTGCTCAATACAACGTACATCAACAGCAGCGGTATGGAGAGCAATTGGATGTCGAGTTATCCCAAATACATCCCGAGCCGCTAACTATCCATAACTTGGAAGAAAAACTGCGAGATCAAGCACTACGGCCCAACTGATGTTCTCACAGAACATCGATGCGCTCTTTTGGGAACATCGATGTTCTCATGAGCACATTGATGTTCTCATTTGAGAAGGTGTAGTTTTCCACATGAATAAAATGGTTTTAATAGCTAAACTATAATATTGTAGGCAACAGAGAGACTTTTATTATCTGTAAGATTCATAAAATTACTAAACGTATTATATATTGCACGAGAAAATGGCAATTTAAAATTACCTAATAACTACTTATTAAAGTAAAAGAATATATTTCATTAAGATATTCGAGTAGTTTAGTGGGAAGAACGTCAGATCCACAACCGATAGGTTGTGGGTTCGACCCCGTTAGGAGCATTCTTTTTTTTCAAATTTGTGAAAATCGATGTGCTCATATAAGAATATGGATGTGCTCACATGGGAACATTTCGGATGTTCTCATAAGAACATCGGCCGACTTATAATAGATCTTTAGGAACGCCGATGTTCTCATATGAGAGCATTTTTCACATTTCGGGAACATCGATGTGCTCATTTGAGAACATCAACACCGCTCGTGGTGTCATAAGATTATGCCTACAAAAGTTCTGTCTCCTGCTTGTGCTCTTTGTGGTTTTGCTACAGAGGACCTTTACCATTTCGTGGTGGGTTGCCATGTCAAGTCATTTTTCTGGCAGGATGTAGTCTCTTTGTTGTCACTTCAAGAGCTACTCCCCTCTGCTTTTTCTATTTGGTTGGCGCTGACTACCTTTTGTAGTGGTTCAGATTTGTTGGTGATCGATGAGGATGTTCTGATTGCTCTTGGTGCTGCTTACAGTACACTTTGGAAGTATCATTGGCGATGCGTCATAGACGAGGAGCCTTGGATAGCTTCTGCTGCTATCAACATGGTCCGTCAAGACCATAGTACACTCTTTTCTTCTCTTTCTTTGGCAAGTGTTCAAGCTGGCACCTTGGCCTTGCCTGTAATTACTGTATAGATTATAAATTTAAAGCTAATAAAGATACACTTTAATACAAAAAAAAAAAAATTTGAGAACATCAATAGATTCTCATATGAGCGCATCAATGTTCTCATGAGAACATCAGTTGGGCCGTAGTGAAGGAGCTGTCATGAACCAAGCTTCGATCTGGTACCTGGATCTAGAACCATGCAGTCCAAGTGTTATGTCTACGTTATGCTTATGTCATCTCGGTGTTCAGGATTTAGGAGTACTAATTGATAACCATTAGTAATCAATTAGTCATCATTAGTAATCATTATGTCATGCCAAGCTTTATGCAACCTTATCATGTCAAGTACCTATCAACGTCAAGTATCAAGCCAATGTCATAATTATGTAATTATGACTCATGTTTCAGATTACGAATCATTACGTTTATCCATGCTATATCCATGTCTCAGAATTTATGTCCGCACCTCTTGTCAAGTATAAATATCATGTCCTTTTCCCCTCCATCCTTTCCAGTTGTAGATTATCTTGTATATCTTATTCTCAATTACTTCAAGATAATCGTTTTGTTAAATAAATCCTCTGTTGAAATCAAGTTCTTGACACGAGCACGGCCTGTACGTTGCTCCTCTCAAAAATCCATTGCCTGCCATCTCTCTCTTGGATGTATCGCCTGGCTTCATGTGCGGTTTCTGCCCTGTAGAAGATGTAACTGCAGTCGCTGCATTCACCGGTGCTGTATCCACTATGGCCAAGCATATGCAACAAAACCACCGTGGGTTGAATCATAATCAGTACACCACTTGTCATGTACAGCAGCAGTATTCGGGCCAAACAATTCCATCAACCATCACGAGTGAAGGTGATGCACTATTCGAAACCTTTTTGTGCGAGAATCCTGAGTTTGATGAAGGGTTCAATCCTGATGCCACCATTGGCGATTCCCGGGTCTTTTCTCGCTTCTATGAGTATGTCAACTGGTTTGACTTGGTAGTGGATGTCGCTGGTGCTGACACAAACGAAAATAGGCTCCTGCTGCACGACTGGGTCAACGCAAGAGCCCCCAGGCTTAATGATGAGGTGGTCCGGTTTGATCTGGACCTAAAGAGCCTGCTCCAACTGTGGGTCTCCGTGCACTTAACGTCAAATCTGTGAACAAATATTTCAATCTTTGGTTTAAATATGTCAAGATGATGATGATGGCTGCTGCTCCCTCCTTTGGCTCTGAAGAGGACACTGACCTTCACATCAAGTACCATAAATTCGGTCAAGCCATTTTCAATGATATTAACGGTGACACATCCAGACAATTTGTCATCGATATCGAAAATATCATTGCTGAAATGCGTTCTGCTGGAGACAGCTTTCTTGCTAGTGAGAGAGCCTTTCCTGTCTTGCACAGCTACTTTATGTCGCTTGTCAGTGAGCAGGCACCTCCATTTAACCAGAGAGTCAAGTGCTCAATCCTGGTATTCACTGCATTCTCACAGATTGAGGCATCAGGATGCTGGAAGAACGTAGCATACGTAAAGAGTGTGCCTGCGAGATTAAAGTATCTGTTTAGAAGCATCATCCTTTACAAACTCTTGTTGAAAAACGATGTGGATAACAATGTTCAAGTTGGCACCACCATCAATGATGATGGTCTTGATACTGACCTCACTGAAGAAGAGTTGGAGGAGTTCAACAATAATGCGTGATTGTTAAGCACAAAGAATAAAAGGATTATTATTTGTAACTTATAAAAGATATTCGATATTATAAAAACAAGAAAAGACTCATTTGAATAAGATCAGACACAAAAAAACTAAAGATTTATTGATGAAGACAAGAGTTATCCTATTTATGCTAAGTTCTGAATGCCGAAGTAGCAATTTATCTTGTACAACGCTTATCACATCTGGCGAACCTCAGTATTTCTGTTGAGTCTGTAGCGGTTGCGGACATTCAGTAACTCAGCAAGAGTCGGATCATGATTTACATTGTTTCTCACTGTCTACGTCAGGACATTAGGTTCGACACAGAAGTGAATCATATAATCGATTATGATGGTCTCTGATAGTGAAGGATAATGATGGCTACAGATCGTAACATCATGGCTGATTGAACGAATCGGATCCTTCAATTGACTGATATTAGATAAACATGATACGATGTATTGACTCAGTTGAAACAACAAGATAGATTGATGATTCATCAGTAATGATCTCTTATAAATAGGATGCGTTTGAATCAATTAATAAATCTCTAGTTTTCGTATTTGGTTACTTTTTATAGTCTTCCTTTTTTGAAATCTATCTTAATTTGTTAATACTGTATCTTTGGATACAACAATTTAGATAGCTGAGATGCACTTCAATTATCATAGCTTGTCCATGTTGCTGCACAACACAGACATATCTACCCATCAAGAATACCTTAATCTTTATAGACAGTTGTAGCCCTTCTGGCACAACAATATACGATGAAATGTATATTCGGCGTCTCTATACATATTATTTATAATTTATGTTATTTATCTGGAAGCAGCTTAGTAGGTGCCAGTGAATACATTTTTTGTGTATTATTGCTGGGTTACCTAGTTGTTGATCCGATAAATTAGGAACAGTATCTCAATATATGGTTCGTCAGTTACGGCCACACTATATTTTTTTATTGTTGAGCATGTAGTTTTCTTGGATTCATTTATCTTATATCACATTACAAACCCACCAATATTTACTTTAGTATCTGTATCTCTAATTCTTTAGATCATTTTACTCTTGTTAACACCATGCTAATACTACTGTAGGGGGAAAAACTGTCCCGTTCGTTTAAATAATCTTGACTTTTACCCAGTATATTGCCAAAACTCGGAAAACAAAGCCACCCCATACTGCGTTCGATAGAACAGCCTATAGGGATTACAGCAACATAAAAACCTTATGGCTGGACTATATTTTAATCCCAGTATAACCAGCTAAAGTGAGACGTGGCAAAAATGTTAGGTGGGTAATTCTAGATGATATAAAATGGTTGATATCTTTACTTCCAACAGGCGTATTGAAGAAATCTAAAAAACTACCCGCAGTATGCTCAGAATATTTAATATCCCAGGAGCACTCTAAAAGTATAAAAGAAGCTAGTTTCTTCATGTATTTTCTTTATTTCTTTGCTTTCTTATTTTTTTTCAAAACTTTCATTTTGCCTGCTCGTTTAACACAAGATTTGCGCAACATTCTCCAATCTTTGCTCTAACGTGGTCTTTCGCTCTCAAAGATAAAGAATTTGTATCCAGAAGTGGGTAATTCTACCCTTACAAGGCTCAGAAAACTATATTGTCCTGACCCAGCTAGACCTCTTGGCGGAAGACCGAAAAAACTTGATGCTAAAACTATGTCCCTAGTGTCAAGAGGACTTCGACCAGGTGCTTTAGATAATCCCCGAGCAGCACAAGAAATTTTAAGATCGATGGGCCATGATATGTCAATTAATGGCATCCGCAAGTCATTGAGACGAAATGGACTTAAATCTCGTAGAAAAGTAAAGACCAATTTTGTTAGCAAGACAAACAAGCGGCTTCGATTGGCGTGGGCTAAAAAGCATAGGCATCTTACTATTGCTGATTGGCGTCGTTGGGTGTTTTCGGATGAAACAAGAATAAACCTTTGGGGCTCAGATGGTAATTCCTTTTACCGGACGAATGGTGGCCGAATCATGCAGTCGTATCAAGTCAAGTCTCAGTTGCAGGGAAATGACGGTGGGGTCATGTTCTGGAGTTGCATAACAGCGGAGGAGCCTGGTTATGGTACTACCATTATTGAAGACGCAATAAACTCGGGCTTGTATGTCGATATTTCGAAGACATCATTGAACGACACTCTTGCGCACTTTGGGAAGACATCATCTGATATGCGATTTCAACAAAACAGAGCAACACCGCATACATCGGGCATTACTAAACAATGGTTCACCGACAATGGGTTTAACCTAGACGAAATCATGGATTGGCCACCCCAAAGTCCCGATCTTAATCCCATTGAACATGTCTGGCATCTCCTAAAGCTTCGTCTTAATAAGTATCCTTCTAGGCCCTCTACAAAAGAAGAATTAGAGCGGCGTATTAACATTCAGTGGTACAAAATAACAAAAAAAGAGTGCCAGAAATATATTGATAGTATGCCTGCCCGAATCAAGGCTGTCATCAAGAGCAAAGGTGGTTCAACTCACTATTAATGATTTTATAATAAAATGTACATTTTTCTGTATTTATTTTTTAACCAATAAAATCATTGGATTTTAGTTTTTGAAAAAGTTATAATTATGTATAGATAGCACTACTTTCTCTCATTCAAACGATACATATTTCGACTTTGTATACAAAGAAATGACCAAAAACTTGTGCAAAAAGACAAAATATTAAACGAACGGGACAGTTTTTCCCCCTACAGTAATATTGTATATTCTTATATGTTGATGGTAGCATGGACGGGCTGAAATGATATTTTTTTTTGATATATTTTTATGATTGGATTTTCGTCTAGTTTACTTCAATGCATTTTAATAGAGCATGTAAAAGTACAGTAGTTCAATGCAGTCTCCAAGCTACCATAATAGACTAACGGTAATATCCATCTGCCCTATATCGGCAAAGCAAAAATGCTGAAAAGCTAGTTTTTCTCTTTACCTTTGAGCACCCAAAAAATTACATTTTTTCAGTTTTTAGTGGCAAAAAAAGCAAAAATATCGTACTTTTGTACTTGTGGCAATGCATAGCAACACGTGCTATCATAACCATTATTTAGATACATTTTTTACTTTCTGAATCCCTCTGTATATAGCTGAAAGAGCTCTCTTTATCATGCAAAAATACCATTTATAATATTCAGAGCCCGTTGTTTCATACCCCGACTAATGTGGTCTGCTGAACATCATATTTTCAAAACTGTTTTATCGTCTAAGTTAATAGCAAACGCAGGTTTTCCTTATTGAAGTATTATATTGCAGATGTTAGAGTTATACGCAGTTAAAGTTTCAGGTTGAAATTCGTATTTTTTGTGGGAAATTGAAGCAGTCAAAATCAAGTAATTCTCATCTCATATGTAGGCCCATAAAACATGTAATTCTACGTGATTATTCAAAATAATAGCATTGTCTGGTTAATGTGTATGCAAAATATCTTGTTCATGATTATCCAACAATGGCGGATATATTTAAGGTTTGAAATAGCGGTGTATAGCTCAAACATGTAATGCAGAGATATCGTGGCAATATTATTCGACTCGTGGCTGTAGCTTGATTTTTCGTGTTTGCATAGTCTTTTTCAATTTTAAAAAAAAAGATGGACTTATCGAAATTGATACGACCAGTCCCGGGCAATTCTTTTGTGCTTTGATAGCGCTTTTTGAGAGCTTTCAAATGATATAGAATACTTGGCTATAGCATCAATACATCGGCCTGTTTTCACACAATATTTTTTTAAGCGTTATTGAGTTGATTATTGTATCAGTATTCCAAAAAGTATCTTCATTAGATGATGGCGCTTGCAATCTCTTTTATTCGCATGAGCATGTATGCTACATGAGTGTCTTGAAAGTTTAAAACATGGTCTACTAGCTCTCAAAAAAGATACCATCATTAATTTATATGACCTTCACTATGGTACGCTTTCCTGCAATAGAAAAAAAAACTAGTTTTCTTTGCCTCATCCTCTTCGTTTAATGCATTAAACATGGCCTTTACCACTTGAGAACTAGCTAATTTAACAAGCTAACTGAAAATATGCTTGACTTGTCTTTCAATTGGCAAGAGCAGGATGAAACTTATCCTTTATGTCAAAGGATTATTTTTGTTTCTTCTGTCAAAAATCTAAATGGCATGGACTTGAATCAAGGAATGTTAAATTAAGTTCCTTCACATCCCAGTTCCGTCGAGTTTTAGATAAACCTCTGCAATACATTTTTTCTTAAAAAACGCTGCAAATCATTGTAATAGAAATCCTATTGATTTTGAAGTATTACTGGGTATAACTTGTTTAAACTTGAGCTTAATTATTGAATTATTTTAAGCTTTGAAAAACTCATCAAAAATTCAGGCACACATTTACTACTGAAAAGTATTTCATGGCAGCCATTTATCTGTCTTGATATTTACAATGTACAATCGCCCATCATAAATTTGTTTCTGGAATGTGATATTTATACTTGTGTCTACTTTAAGGATGAATCTTGGTGATTACAGACACATTGGTAACAAGTTATCTATTCTTGTGAACTGCAAACCAATCTAAATGCGCATTTCCCGGTCCAACAAAAATCAAACAAGTGCGAGTGACGGAATCTTCCATCGAAAGATTCGTATTATGTACATTCTACTACTTACTGAGGTAACCAAATTGCTTGAATCCACAGCTGACTAGCTGGCATCATTGCAAGGAGAAAAAAAAAAGGAGTAGATGATATCATTGCACTGGGCATTTTTCAATCATGCTGCATCCACAGCAAGGACACACTTTTAAAATGCTCAATTCATGGCATACAGAAGCATGCCAACAGATTGCACTCAAGATGGACAATGGATCTATCATAGTAGCTTTCACAGCATGTCGGATCAAACAGCCAAACGAAAGGGTAAAGTTATAAGCAGGTTTCTCAGGGCAAATCCACAGACTGTGAGGTAACAAATGCAGAGATCGACTCCCGGGAATAAATGTAATTCACATGCTGTCTTTTGGTTTTTTTCCCACGATTTATGGGTAAAATAGAGAGATTTGCATTTCAAATGACCGCTTTACCTTTACTACTGTTTAAATTGCGGGGGGACCATTTTTCGATTCGACTCTATTTTTTTTTTCTTCTTCTTCTTCTTCTTGTTTCATTATAAACACATTGAATGCAGACAACATCAGTGGCTAATTCCTTACAGCCTGTAGTAACCACAAATGTGCCTGCCAACAAGTTGGTGATGAAGACCCAGCGGAATGAACAGAGCTTCGACTATGTAGTAAAATCTGGCCTTGCTGGCGGTGTAGCAGGCTGTGTGGTAAGTGTGGATTGAATTTTGCTGTTTGCTAGACAGAGAGACTGAATGCAGCTTGATAGGGAAAAACAGTGATTGCACCTCTGGATCGGGTCAAGATCTTGTTTCAAGCAAGAAATCCAGTGTTTGAAAAGTATTCTGGAAGGTTTACTGGTGTATTTGAAGCAGGAAGAGACATTTTTAAAAAAGAAGGCACCATGGGATTGTTTCAGGGTCATTCAGTTACCCTGTTGAGAATCTTTCCTTACGCTGCCATCAAATTCGTGGCATTTGAGCAAATCAGAGCTATTCTTATGCCAACACCAGAGACTAGAAACTCATCTACTCGTCAATTCATTGCAGGCTCATTAGCTGGTAAGCTAGTATTTTATTGTATTTTGTATTTGTCATGCTAATGTGTTGCATGCAGGTGTAACATCTGTCATGTTTACCTATCCGTTGGACCTTGTCCGTGTGCGAATGGCCTATGAAGTGCGAGATAAAGGGGCCAGAAGACCAGGATTGGCAGAAGTGTGCAAGATCATTTACAAGGAACCAGCTCAACGTATTCACCTGTTCAATTTTTACCGAGGATTTTTACCCACTGTTGCTGGTATGACTCCATACGCTGGCGTATCGTTTTGGTTCTACCACATCATCACTCGATTTGCCCGCCATCATCCCATGGCTACACCCTACACCAGAGAGCCTATTGTTACATTTGAAGAATTTGCAGAAGATTTGACATTTGACCAGCAAAGAGTGTTGGAAAAGCCTCCGCTTAAAACATGGGCCGAGTTGCTTTGTGGTGGATTAGCTGGATTGGTGGCACAGACGAGTAGCTACCCGTTAGAGGTATGTTGATTAGAATGCAAAGCGTGGTTGGCATGCCAGTTGACTCAAACGGTTGCACTTAGATTATTCGTAGACGAATGCAAGTAGGCGGTTTGTTAGAGCCAAATAGATTTGTCAGTTTTAAAGACACTGTCAAAGAGATATACCATGCCAAGGGATTCAAGGGGTTCTATGTGGGGTTGACAATTGGCTACATTAAAGTGATACCCATGATGGCCATAAGCTTCCTAACTTATGAGCGTATGAAGCAAGTGCTGGATATTGCTTAAATTTCCTGCTATGCTGTATTGTAAATAGACTAGAGATCAATGCTTTTCTTGATTTAATAAATGTACATAATTTTTACAACATGGATGATGACATACAGTATTTGGTAGATGATGTATCTCTAAATATATCATCTTGCTTGAACGAACCAATGGCACACCTTAAACCCAATATACATAAGGACATTACCGCCTTGTGTGTGTGTGTGTGTGTGTGTCAAAGGTCATACGAATACATGCAGTAACGCAGCACCAGATGGCCTCCTCTGTTAATGCCATTAGTGTGACCATTGTGAAATGTGAATATCACCTCTTGTTTTTTTTTTTTTTTTCAAACACGAGCCTCGGATGTATTTTTATCTTGGCTTTCTCTCTCTCTCTCTCTCTCTCTTGAAATGATTAAAAGTATAATTGCAAACAGCCTTGCGAAGCATGGGCCACCATCAGTGATAGAAAACTGTAAGTTAAACTGTGAAACACAGCACACAATACTTATGCATCATCATTGATAGTGGATTGCAGCCAGTTTACTTCTTGCGGTGCTTGCATTGCACAAGAAGGCTGTGGATTTTGTGGAAACATAAATAGCTGTGTCAGTGGTGGATGGTTTGGAGCATTGGATAAATCAAATTGTGGATTAAATGACTATTACTTTCATCAGTGCCATAGTAAGTTTTTTTTTTCGGATTATGCTTGTTGTTTATGCATGTGGACCAACACTCTAAAATCCAGTGTCAACATTACCACTGGGGATTATATCCATCGTATTGATATCAATCATTGTTATAGCAGCACTAATTGGATTGTCAGTTTTGTGTTGCTGTTTCTGTTGCAAATGCTGCCAAGGAGAGGAGGCCGAGGATGAGGATGAGGATAGACCGCTGTTGGGGTCCAAATATCTGAGACGATCATCGACCTACTATCAGTGGAACAGACAGCCAGTTGTCGCCAATAAAGCAGAGGACACAAAAAATACCAACAAGCTCATATCACAATCATCATCATCTAGGCCAGTGGATCAAGTGGGAGATGCAGCATCGCCTAATTCGTCTACAATAGCAGAGAATTGGGAAGATCGACGTACGGCGTTACTAAAGAAATACGGACGGGAGCCTAGCTCAACAGACGAGTAGGATATTGAGATTATCTTGAGACGTTAATTAATAAACATTGCATGCTTATGATTACATTCTGCTTGTGATTTTTTTTTTGGGGAGGGGGGAGAGAATAACATGTGATGAAAGAGTGAGAGGAAGGGTTTGCACATTGGACCTTTGTTAGCTCTCTTTGATTTTACAGCTCAATACATGCAATTTAACGATTGCAAGTGGATTGTAGTGCACTATAAAACGTTTGAATGCCCATGTGTATTGATACGTTTACCTTGATGGATATGAGGCGAGTGTTTAGGCTATGCAAAATTCATTGTACAGCATGTCGAATGCTTTGCCTAGAGTTCCTCTTTGCAAGGGAGTTGTAAAATACAGAGTGATATCGCATTGACACTACACTATAAAAGTGTACACAATAATTACTTGAGCCATGATTGTACTCATTTGCAGCCGAGTCTTCTGTAATCGACTTTGTGATGGCACTGACACAATGATCCCCCCTTTTTTATTATTTAACAGCTTCTACACTGAAAGATTATCATTCCTTCGTTTCAATACAAATTTCTGCATTGTCAAAAATAACAATGACTGTGAATGAATGATGCTGTTATGTGTAGGGCCAATATGTGATAATAATAGGCGGTTTGAGCTTATCGTAGCGCCAAGGCTCTATTTAGGGAATATCCAATTTATTCAATTGACTCTGATGAGCATACTGATGCAATTATGAGCATTGCAAGACGCTATTCTTCATTTACTGCCATCTATTGTTAGAAACTGCCATGTTGAATCAAGATGTATACTTTTTAAAAATAGCAAGAAACACATTGAGCGATTTAAGCCTGAATTTGTTGAATTCAAAACGATGCTTGGCACAATTACACTTTTTCAGGGTCCACATCAAATAAAGTTAAATTTACCAAATTGAGGTATTTTCACTATTGCATGTTTCATTCTACCCATCATTGTTACAAATAAATGCATAATACAGCATGTATGCCAAGCGTCAATGGGCAGGCAATGATTGTATAAATACAAAGCAGCTGGACCATTCAAAAATCAAAACAACATCCACATTTCTCATTATGAAATTCCACATCTTGACCGCCATCACCAGTGCCATTGCTGTCATTCAATGCGTTTTTGCTGCTCCTACTCAAACTACCAGTGAGGCTGCCACTAGCACCAAGACGTACTTGCCTCAAGTATCTCCCATCTTCCCAAGCATGGCGCCTGCAACTGATGTTGTCACTTCTTATAATGCTGGTCCTTATAATCTGAGTGCTGCTTTGCCTACTTACCAATTGAGCGGCTTTCCTGAGGTGTGGCAAGTTCCTAATGTTTCTCATCCCGAAGTGGTTGCTGCTATCAACCAAATCAACTGGGATCTTGTTCCTAAAGGTAAAAACTTGTTTATAGTGATCTCAGGGTGGGAATTCAGCTAACCACCTTTCTCGCACTTAGCTCCTGTCAGATATCAGAATCCCAAGACTGGTCTCTTTGAGCCTGATACTGACGGCCCTACTGATCCTTACTGCTGGTGGTCTGATACAAATTGTCTTAAACCCAAGATCCCCATCCCTGATGATTACTACAAGTGTGATCAACCTGACATGTGGGGTCTTTCTTACGACGATGGACCATTCAATCGTTACACTGGCAAGTACGCTTCTTTGGAGAACCCTTACGCTGAGCCTGCCTTGTACAATTTCTTGGCCGAACACAACAATCAAAAGGCTAATTTGATGGTAAGATGATTGTATTTCGTTGAAAAGAGTGGATCTTATCTAATATCCTTGGTTTTTAAACAGTACATTGGCTCCAATGTCGTCTCTTACCCTGCTGCTGCAAAGAGAGGCTTCAACGATGGCCATTACCTGTGTGTTCATACTTGGTCTCACCCACCCATGACGACCATGACCAACGAACAGGCAGTTGCTGAGTTCTACTGGACTCTCAAGGCCATTAAACAAACAACTGGCGTGACCCCTATGTGCTGGAGACCACCTCAAGGTGATGTGGATGATCGTATCCGTGCCATTGCTTGGCAAATGGGTCTTCATACTGTCATGTGGAATTGGGATTCTGAGGATTGGGATATGCCAGCTCCTGGTGGTGGCGATCTCCCTGTTTCGGTATTTTTCATCTATCCATCGCAAAGACGATCCTTTACTCACATTTCTTCATTGACCAGACTGTAAACGGCTACTTTGAGCAGTGGTACGCTGATGGTAAGGCTCGTAACCTCACTGTTGGCCATATTGTCCTCGAGCATGAATTGAACAGTCAAACTGTTGGCATGACAGAAAAATGGTTGCCCAAGCTGCAAACCGTCTTTAATGTCATTCCTGCCTTGGCTTGCAACAATGTATCTCAACCTTACTGGGAAAAGCAATTTGTAAGTTGTCTTGATTAGAATGCCGGATAATGCGTACTGACAAAACTTGCAATAATAGGTTTATCCTCTTGTCAACCAACCTGCTAAAAATGGTACTTTGAAGTATTAGGCTCATCTTGATCTGTAGTCTAAGAATGGCACATTCAATAAAATTTCCAATTCAGTTTTTGCATGTATTCAACTTGATTATATATATATATTGACATGATCCAACTCTATTTTCAATGGCATTCTTTATTTACGAAATAGCAGACGTAGAAAAGCTATGGACATACTATAATTGTATGTATAGCCTTTACTGGCTACATCAAGACAACAAAAAAGTATACTTGTAGATAGATTAATATGCGCTCATCAATGTCAGAACTTCATTTGCAGCAAACGTCCTTGCTCGCAAAAAGAGTTGAAAAAGCATATAAAGATACATGGTCCGAATAGACAAGTGTGTCAGTATCAATTACTCTGCAAATGATCTTGTCATTTTTGATACCACAGATGCTCCCATTTACTGTACGCGCAAAAAAAAAAATTGCCAAGAAAACAGGCTGTCAAAGCGTACCTGAAGACACACAAGAAAGCATGAATATCATGTACTCGTTCTATTTATTTCACTCTGCAGCCTTTGATATTGACGATGTTATATATCATATTTTCGACACTATTGTACAATCAACTTGATGGCACATTCATTCGCATGGAAACCAACTTATACCACTTTTTTTACAGCAGGTGACGTACTGTATTTGCCGCTCCAACACAACCCCAAGACCACTTTTGTGAGACCTTGGTATGAAAATTTTCGACATTTTGGCTGAAAACACCATTTCATATTTTCTAGGGTTGTGCAATAATTTCTTTAAAAGCACCTCTTATAATTGTCACCATTATATGCACTTTGCAAAGGTGCTTGGAGAAAGCTTAAGGGTGTATGAGATGATTATCACGATTCGTATAGTCGAATCTAACCATCAAGTCGAAAATTACTCAATCATGTTCCATTGTCATTTTGCCAGTGAGAGAGCTTTTTTTTTTTTTTTATTTTATTATCGCTCCATCACAATGCTAGATCAGCTGGCACATGGTTTATTGCATTTCATTTGGTGAAAATATAGGCAATGGATGTGCTTCTGTGTTCAATACGTAATTCTCCAAAGGTATAATATCGTCAGGACTGAATATGAGGTACAAATACTTTAGTGTTTCTGCCAAAAAGAAGGTGTCCATTCGGTTATCGGCTGGAGGGGGAATGACAGTGACATCCTTGAGTGCTGCATAGCCTCCGTCAGGTAATTTGGTATATTTTTCAAAGGATTCAAATATGTTCCATGCCCAGTCCCTATAAACTCACATCAATATCCTATTGCAACTTATAGCATGGCACTCAGTCACCTATACTTTTCTTGGCCTGTTGTTCTGTACATGATAAACAAGCTCTCCAACGTCTCTGGACGCAGCAGATTGTGCTTGTCCCTCATGTGGATATCCATATCAGGCTCATCTGGCCCACTGTGGGGATTTGTATTGAAATACACAATTTCACTCGCTAATCCTGTAGCGGTCATGTTGTACATTTCGTAACAAGTTCTCGTCAATTCCTCTGCTAGGTGGAAATCCTCGCCGTCCTTTTTGTCGAGTGGATCCAATTCATGAATCGAAGCGCCTTCTGTCACACCCAACACAAAACTGCCGCCCATAAAGCAAACCAAGTGATCCATTTTGGGGTGAATGTTGTTTGGTTGCGAGCTATCCATCAATTCAGCAATGTACAGTAGATTGTTGGGATAACTGTGCTGTACGAGATGCTTCTTGATGCCGTCTACTGCATGGTCATATCTTTCACGGTATTTGATCTCGGATTTGTCGGTTTGCAGATACAGTTTCAGCAAGTATTCTACCAGCCATAGGTGAGAATCACCCATACATACAGTGCCCTATCCGCTTACCATAGTAACTGTCGCCACGGGAACCAAGTCGAATCTCTCTTGATGCAAAGTTGCCAGAATGAGGGTCAATATAGATTGGCACCAACCCATCCAGTGCAGAGCTATCCTTTGCTTCCACCAATTCTTGCATTCTATCCATGACCTTTTCAGCAGCATTCCAATACTTCATGTCGCCCGTCAAATGACTCAAATACTTGAACTCAAGTTGAATCGTAGTTGCCTCTGCTGTGCTGCTGGGACCGTATCCCACAGGTACACCGTTTGAAAGTGTGATACCTGAGAATGGGATGCCTGATTCCGAGTTGAATGCCGGTAAGAGTCTATCACCCAAATCCACCGCTTTCCTCAAATATAAAGGGTCATTGTTGGACAGATGATATGCTGACAGCAGGCCACCCAACACGCGAATGGTCGTTTCGAATACATTGACGTCCTGATCCTTGTTGAAGTTCAAGTTGGTTTCAATCCATGATCGTGCCTCGTTGTACTCCTTGGTGAGGTTCATCAGCATCAATGTATCCAGTGAATCCACAATCATCAGTCCGACGCCTCCAGGTGCCCAATTGTGTCCTGTGTGTGTTAATGGCTGGTATTCGTCTTGTCCAAAGGCGTCTTGAGCATATCCCTTCCAAGCGTGCTGGAACGCCTGGATGACCTTGGCTTGGCGAGAAGCCAATAGTGTGTCGCTGGGTCGCAACGAAGACGGTGGAGGGTATTGAGTAAAGAGAATATGGGAGGGCTGCTGATAATCAATGCTGATGATCTCTTGCTCAAAATCATCATCTGCCACCTCAAAGTCGTCTTGTTCTGGCTGTGTTTTTTGCACTGGAGGTACCTTATTGTCAGCAATAGGCCCATAGTCTGGCTGCTGGAACGGATCTGCAGAGTCTATGGCTTGCTCGCCAGATGTTCGTGTGTATGTGTAATATAGAATACAGATGGCAGCAATGCTGAGGCCAATCCATAGCTTGCTGGAGCGCAAGTTTCTCTACAAGTGTGTGTATTATCAGTCTTTGCAAGTGGTGATTTTTTTTTTTTTTTTTTTACAAATAGTAAATTACATGAGATTCTTTGCTGTTTGTCTTGCTGTACTTGTCGTCATCATAAAAATCACCACGACCGTTCTTCATGATACGGTGCGTAGGAAGCATTTTCTTGAGGGGAAGAAGAAGAAAAAAAAAAAAAAAAAGAGTCAATTAAGCTTCTCTCTCTTACACACACACACACACACACACACACACACACACACCCACACACACTACTTGAATAGAATGCTCTAATTAATTTAAGCATCCGTCTTAATTAAATGCTGCCAAGTTACACAAGCATAGAATCCACAAGCATGGATTCCTTTGCACACATAGCATGAATAGTTTTGATTGCAATGACAAAAATCTTCCGATAGCTTTAGCCTGCGTTCCTGAGTCATCATGAGTATATTTCCTCTCACCCGTCAGCATACTGAATGTCCTTTCCACCTCTTCCCTCACAATGTCAAATTATCCTACGATAAGAAATCCATTGCTACCAAGCCCACCCATGGCTTCGTCTCGCAGCAGATTCAGAAAGTCTGATATACTGAGCAACCTGTCACTATCCACCACAGCAACGCTGTCATCCTCCATCTCTACCGCATCCATTCGCAGCTTCATGAGCCAGACAATGAGCCAAATTTCAAATGCCAGCACAACATTTCGCTTTGGACACAACAGAAGGATCATGCCACACAGCGGCAGTAGCCAAGCCATGCCCAAGTCAGCAACTGAAAAGATGCTATCCACCAAAAAGACAGCAAAGAGCACGGAAACTGAGCCATTGGTCCATTACAATGGTCCTTTCCATACATTGGAGTCTCTGCCTGTAGAGAAACTCAACTGGATCAAGGACGAGCAAACATCCACGCTGGTAAAAAACCCGCTAACAAACTACACCAAATCCATTGTCTTGCGGAAACCCTTGACCCGTAGCCCTACTTACCCTGCCCTCAATTCCAATGCTTATTCTAGGCCTTCACAGACCAAGCCAAAGGGCATGTTTTATCTGCGAGGTATGTGTCTATTTTAATATGGGAAATTAAACTCTGCTAATAGATAGAATACACCTTAGTTTTACAAGTCATTGCCACGGATACCTCTAAAAGTAAGTGGGCTATGATTGAGAAAGAACACAGCTCCATACTGATACATCCCCCTCCCCCCCCCCCTCTTGCAACCAGCTCGCTTGTTCCGCTGTGGTGTACAGATCAATCAGGAGACCTGTCTTAGCTCCTATGTCACTAGTGAGAAGACCGGCAAGCATAGCTCGATTGCGCAATTTGACGAAACATTCCTATTGCAAGTAGGCACATGACAGGCAAGCCAAATGAAACTAACATGTCTATACAGTGATGTAGATGACCAAACAACGGCTACCATCAGCATCTATGCTCAAAACAAGAGCAGCCATTTGTTTCAAAGCCGCCATCAAAAGCAGGAGATCTGTTTGGGAAAGGAGACAATCCACATTACGCTACACCCCAAGTCAAAGACGACAGAGAGGTTTGTGCTCAACAGCAATCCCAACGCAGGTCTCAGCAATGACATTCAGTTGCTGGTTGTGCATGGCACGTTTGTCAGCCGCAGAACGCAAAACATGCTCAACAATACCATCTTGTTTGAAGACTTTATCACTGCCTATGTGCACACAGGCATGGTTCCTGTAAGTAGTCAACATGGCTGACATGTCATGATGCTCACTGTTGTTACAGCGATGGGATAGATTCTGGGGTATATTGCGTGGAGTTCAATTTGAGCTGTATGATTTTGAATACAAAGAGGCAAGTAATCCTCTCTCCCACCCTCTCTCTCTCTATCTCTATCTCTCTCTCTCTCTATCTCTATCTCTCTCTCTCTCTCTCTCTTTCTCTCTCCATTTATCTGCAATAGCTGAAAATCCCCCTTATAGAATCGACCTCCTCTCTACCTGATTCCGTTGGATCATTTCATAAGCGCATTTGATCCCTCCGAAGAAGATGGCGAGGAGATCCGCATTGACATTGGCGCACGGGGCATAGTGCTTCAGTTTACAGAGAATGCGGTCAGCAAGAGCAAGCGAGACTGGGTACCGGATGATCTGGAATGTCGCATGTATCTGCTGCCTGAATCCTTTGCTGCTGCTCGTGAATGGGAATCCAAGTTCAACTACGTGGCTTCCATCTTTGATGAAGTGAGAGGCTGGGACACCAATTCGAGCAATGACTCGTATCATGGCAATGCCAGCGATACGGATACCGACTCTTATGATGACCAAGACGACGATGATGATGATGATGATGACAATGAAGCAACGTCTGTTCCTTTAAAATTATTATGGTAAAAATAAACATGAATTCAATTTTCATTAGAGCACGTGGTTTACCAAAAGCATTTTTTTTTTTTTTTTTTTTTTTTTTTTTTTTTTGCTTTGCTTTGCTTTGCTTTGCTCAAATGTGTAAATGGAATCAAGGCCATGGATACATAATAAAAGGAGACAAAAGAAACCAATGGCAGATGCTGCGTTTCATTATCACGTGTAGAATCGAGTGTAAATGTATATTTACCTTGCTCTTTTTTGACACACACACACACACACATATACACACCACACATTATACCACACCAAAAAAGCGGAGAAACATGGCATCACAGAGGATATTTAAGAAAAGATTTTTTTCTATTCTAAACCACCTTTTCTTTCTCTCTGTAGATTATTTATGTTGTGCACTTTTGATCCCAAGTTTGATCAAATCCTCTATTATTACGGCAGCGACGACTCTCTTACCTCGTGTTTGCATCCATAAGTAACTCCTTTTTCGCAAAACAACAACCCTCATTACAACAACCAGTTTATATCCTTTTCATACCTCCAACAGCAACAAATATATTATAATGGCTCGTAACGGTTCTCCTCTCGGACGCATGCTCACAGTCATCGATTGTCCAAACTCGTCTTTACGCTTCCTCATTCTCGATTGTCCAACTGAATCAACCTTGGATTTCTACATGGAGGAATTTATGCGACTTAATGTTGTGGCTGTAGTGCGATGCTGTCAACCCACTTACAGTGCAACTCGTTTGACTGATAGAAACATACAAGTATTAGATCTTCCATTCAAGGATGGTGGTGTGGTAAGTTGAGGATGCTACGATGGTAGTAGATCACTTTTTTGTGTGTCTGTGTGTGTGTGTGTGTGTACTGACCTCATCATTAGCCTCCGCCGCAGGTCGTGCGTGAGTGGTTACAATTAGTAGAAAACTACAAACAAATAGCTGAAACGGCAAAAGAAGAGGGCACTGCTGCCCCAACAATCGCTGTTCATTGTGTCGCAGGATTGGGTAGAGCTCCTGCTCTAGTAGCTATTGCTCTTATTGAAATGGGCATGAAACCATTGGATGCTATCGAATTTATCAGAGGAAAGCGACGAGGGGCATTTAATAAACCACAAATAGCATATCTGGCAAGTAATCTAGTACAAGATGTAGATCGATTCCATATACTAATTTCCCTCCCCCCCCCCTCTTAGGACTCTTACAAGCGAACATTAAAGCCCAAATCAACTAGTTCCAACTATTCACTTCGGTCCTCTCTCGGTCGCATGTTCAAACTAGGCGGCACCAACAACAAGCCTAGTCCTCCTCCTTCCACCGCAGGAAGCACTTTATCCCAATTGACGTGAATCCATGGCTCGCATGGATATCACTCAATCTTATCATTACTACTTTTACTAGATTCCTTGGTTACTATTATTACTGTTTTATTTTCATTAAACTTTTTTTTTTTTCACTCTCCAATCACTGTTCTTTTGTATATGCGGGTGGTGGCACTAGGCAATCATGACATAATTCTTCTTCTCCGTCTTCTTCCACTCTATTCCCGCCGTTAGCCTCTCGATCTGGTTGCTGATTTGATCTACTACTGCTTGCGTGTAAATGATGGAGTTCCTTGGCAGAAGGTGCGGATGGCTCAGGTGTGGGCGGTAAGTGGGAAAGTGGGGGTGGTGGTAGGCGGACGAGATCTATAATTTCCGTGCGATGCGTTGATGAGGCGGGTGAGGAAGGCGGTATCGATGGTGATGGTGAAATGAGGCAAGTGGCTGCGGTAGTTGTTGCATTGTTGGGTGGTCTGTCTGTAACTACAGATGCTGCGGTATTTGCAAATAACATGCCATCGTGTTGCTCAACATCTGAGGTTGCCTCGAGTCGTTGATCTCGTACCATCATATCGCAACTTGCACAATATGAGTAATTGGTTGTTGCACAAGATTTCTCATCGTCCTCAACATCTTCTTGAGCGTCTTTCATGCTACTACGGCCGTGCAGTTTTCTTCTTTGTTTGCACTTGCGTGAATACCAATAAATCATGATGCCTACACCCAGTGCAAACGATAGTGATAACCCACCCGTGAGGCTCAGAATAACAGCCAATGTTCTCAGTTGTCTTTCATTTGTATGAAGCCTATGTAACAGCGTAGAGGATGATTCTTCTGTTGCAGTTGCTAATGAAATATCATGGTTGTCGCTAGTAGATGGATCGAGATGGCTGCTACTACTAGTACTACTGTCTTGAATGTTCATACTCTTTTGTTCACGAAATTATCAGCATAACACAATATCAGAAAGATGAACATGTACACAAAAGAGAGAAAGAAGAAAGTGGGTAATGGGGGAAAAAAAAAAGGGGGTAGAGTCTGTACATCATGTCTCCTTCCCCCCCCCCTCTATTTTCAGGGACACTATTTAATATTTGCATGCAGAGAACGGCATAATATGCTTTTTATAAAAACGAAAAAAAAAGGATCTACGAGCATCCGGCTATAGTCATCAGCATCATTTCATATGCGAAAGATTGAAATGTGTAATGTATTCATGACCACATGGATGCCATGCATTATAAATATATATGCGCAAATGTCGGATGAAGATGCACTAAATAAAAAGACCACCGTTGGAATTACCACATCATGGAAACCTATTATTTTTTACTATATTCTGTTCTAATTTGGCCTCATTGTTGTAAATTCTAAACAGTTCAAACTTGCGTAAGGCTTACACTTCACGTGTGGAATCGAGAATAGAACGTACGACTCTGCATTTAGATTCGCATTTGGATGACCAATTTGCAGCAATTATGTATCCAACAGATACTGAAATGTTAAATAAGGGCTATAGTATTTTTCAGTTTCTTACGAACTTTGAAACAGCAAGGATTACCTTCTTGATGAGAATGACATTATTGGCTTGGGCAGTCGCCAAATTCAGTCAAATCTTTGCGCTCAATGTCTGTTTCAGATTGGGCCAAATTTTGCTTTTTTTTTGCGACTTGATTCATCTGTTTTGCAAGATTCGACTATGGCATTTGTGTTGATCACCCCTCAGCAAACTTCCCAAATGACTTTTTTTTTTTTTTAAAAAAAAAAAAAGTGCTCTTTATAGCCCATCCAATGGTACTGATTATCAAGAACATTTTGAACAAGCCTATTGAGCAATTTATGATAACATAAAGTAAGGTTTTGGGCGAAACTGTCGAGATTTTGTATATCAAGCTTTCACAAAGGTCGTTTTAAAGGTTGCTTTGATGGATCAAGAGAATCATCTTGATTTACTATGTAAAAAAAAAAAAAAGTAAACTTTGAGTATATACAGCAGGATGCCCACTGAAGATATGCTATACAGACCGCCCTGTCAGGGCAGTAACCATTTCACATACATAAACGTGGTTTGGAATATCATGAATTGGCACTTGTGTTTTCCTAGGTATCTGTGCAAGCCATCAAGGCAGGTTTTTTATTGCGAGTATACACATGTTAACTAGATTAATGGAATCTAAATGCATGTATAAGCGATGAATATATGGCTGCTGAACTTTTATTGTTCAGTGCTCTTTGGAGCCAAGACAAGCTTGGGAGTAGAAGAGCAAGCACAGTAAGGTTTGCCATGCTCAAAGCAGGTGTTGATGTCTTTGACGTACACAATATCAAGGACTGAGTATGTTTTCTCTACGCCATCTCTCTCCTCTACGATTTTGTATGTGGTAGGGTGGGCTGCTTTGGTATCGCTAAGAGTTTTGCACATTTCCTTGACATCCATCAATACTACTCTGGGCTTCTTCTGACGCTTTTCCTGTTGTATTTTGGTTGCATCAATTGACTCTTGCAATGCGTCACCCATGCTGTCGATTTCATAGTAGATGGCTTCTTTAACCAGTGCTGCGAGCTTCGCCAAATCCTTTGTGTAGATGTGGTTGGTTCTCAGATAGAATATAACATCGCGAAACAACTCACCATTGCGATCAATGAAAATTGGCTCTTGCTGCATTTTCAAGTCTTGTTGAGGTCTGTTTTTGTTTACCAAATCATGAAGGACGGTGGAGTCAGATTCAAGAACAGTGCTGCGATAAGTCGTGAAGAGTTCACCGCCAACATTAAAGGTGACAATGTCTTCACCATGGCTGACTTTAGCAGGCTTGTTGGATTGATTCATTAGGGAAAATTGGAGGAAAAGATAAGAAGAAACAGATGAATTGAATGGACCCAGTAGTAAGGACAAAGAAATAAGTTGCAAAAAGTTGTCAATCAATCAGTTTTTTGATTCTGTGAATACTGTTTAGCAAGCCTACAAGTGGCACAAACAGTGGTAAGCATCACAGCGCAACAGCCATTGATGCGTCTGGTAGTAGTCGTGCATAAAGGTCTTGTGGTATCTAGCCTCCGGTAGTAGCGAGAGTAGACAGAAATGTATTTTGAAGACTTGAGAACAGGTTATAATCATTGACTCTACGTAAGCAAATTGGCACCGACCGCTTATATAAGTAACACCTTTTTATATCAAGACGCCAATAACAAGCTATTTGATTTACAAATACAAGAAAGCGATTCATGAACGCGTCTCTAATCAAGCTGCCTTGAGTTGCATCTTCATTATATAATAACCTTAACCGTGTTGCAGATAGAGTTTGGATGCCAACTTGTCAAGAATCCACACAACTCGTATACGTGGATGAATATTTGAGGTGCAGCCTACGCATTCTCTAATGGTATCTCTGGCAGAGCATTAGTCATTAGCAAGCGATTCCTAGACCATGACTCGACTACAGACCAGTTTTAAGGCTGATGGTGTGATGCCATGATACCATTGGACGGATCTCAACCATGGGTATTTCTCTAGTGTATATTTTTGCAGAAATCTATCGTGTTTGCACTCCTCTTTATTTTTTCTACTTTACACATACGAAAACATCTCAAGACCCAATGTCTGCAAAACTACCTGAATTCACAGACAATGAATATCCTCCTGATTTAGAATTAAGGTATAACCCGCGAATATACCCTAAAAAAAAAAAGCTCAATTTGCTCATCCAACGTCGTATCACGATAGGCTTTTGCAAATTGTCCACAGACATGGTAATCTGATCATGTTTGGTAATGCACGTCAATCTAAACTAACAATGCAACAATAGGCGAGCGCTCGCCTGTGAGAAGAAGACTTGAGGGCATCATTCCACCAGTCTGGAATCTTTGTGACGCCAATGCAAGCATGTTCGCCACCATTGCCAAATTCAAAGATGATAAGATTCAGGGTATGACATCTGTGCATACGGAACGTCTAGTCGAAACCCAAGAAAGCGAAAGCCGTTCTGTACCAATCAAACCTGGCGCATGGTACAGTGTTCTCTCGATTTCTTACTCTTTATGAACTGACAGAATGATTGATTTCTATAATAGTTATTATGGCCAATTGACCAATTTGGGGAGATATAGAATGACAACCCTAGGCAACCGCATTAGAGAGGTGTATATCAACAAGTGAGTCATAGTAGGAGAGGATCTACAGGGCATTGAAGGGCTGAGCAGCATCTTTCTACAGGCTTCATTTCTTGCCTGATGTGTATGATGAAGACGCCATCTATTTAAGAAGCAGTGATTATATTCGTACACAAGAGTCTGTTCAACAACTCGTCGCTGGTGGACTCTATCCCAAGGATAAAAGATCTCAAGATGTTACCCTGAAACTTCGAATTAGGTATAGTAGCTCAAGTGTGCAATAATTTGTGTAATGATGTTTGTACTCACCATTCCCACCCGATGAACTCATTCACAGAGATCCAAGAGATGATCTTATGTTTCCCAATCCCAATTGCTATCGTCTTCGCTCTTTGTCAAAGGAATTCAACAAGACTGTGTCTTCAATGATGCAGGACAAGTTCAAGAGTCTTGGCAAGAGGCTCTCAAATTATGTGGACAGTGTATCTCTTGTTAGTCATCCTTCTGCAAATGGTATTTTAGGTAAATATACTCCATTAGGAAATCAAGCCGAAGTTATTCTAAACAATGTATATATAGATACGCTTATTGCAGCAAAGGTTCATGGATTTGAGTTGCCATCTGATATTGACGATGGCATCTTGAGAGATTTGGAGCAAGTGGTCGTCAAGGAATGGTTCTATGGACATATGGCATCGGCTGAAGTGCGCAGACTGGGTCTGGGCAGACTTATGGGTGTCATTCGAGACCGTATGAGTCTTCGAGAGAAGGGTGGTGCCAATGATGACGAGAAGCTCAAATTGGCGATTTACTCTGGTCATGATACGTAAGTTTTTTTTTTTTTTTTTTTTTTTTTTTTTTTGTTAAGGTTCCTTTATTCACATATTCTCTGAGCTTCAAACTTACATTTCTATCATTGGTAGCACGGTCGCTCCACTTTTGATTATTCTAAATGCGTTCGACGAGAGGTAAAAGCCTAATTAAACGATGATATAGACATTTGATGCTAAAAAAAAAAAAAAAAAAAAAAAAAAAAAATGAATCTAATTAGATGGCCACCATTTGGATCCGCTATTTTGTTTGAACTGTTTAAGCACAAGGAGTCGGATCAGCATTTTGTTCGAGTCAAATACAATGAAAATACACTCGAGTTACCTGGATGTCAAGCCAAGGGAGATCACAAACAAGGCGATAAATCACTGTGTACATTTGAGGCATTCAAGAGAATCGTCAGAGATCAAGTGCCAGCAGACTGGGAAAAAGAATGCGCAATTTAGATAGCAACGTATGATTGGTTTTGTCAATAGATTGAATGTGTTACATTGGATACAAAGCATTTTTGCGGGGGGTTTTTTTTTTTTTTTTTTTTTTTTTTTTTTATACATGAAGAGTGTGTGAGAGTTTACCAAACTGTGAACGCGGAGTTGTGGCCTTGCAAGTATAGAAATCTCTCTCATAAAAAATATTTTCTCTTTTTTTCTTCTTTCTTTCTTTCTTTCTTTCTTTCTTGATTAAACAATACCCACAAGGATGAACTATCAGAACAACAACATTTTCAATCCACAAAGCAATGCAGAAGGCTGGAACTTCATGGACTACACCAGCAACTCTCAACAACAGTCATCATCAGAAGCACCGCTGCAAGAACCTGTTGCATTTGAAGGTAATAACGTAGTAGTAGCCAGCAAAGTTGCATAGCAATTAACCAGATGGATCCAGACTTCCAGTTTAGTTTGGGCTTGGACCCTGAGTTTGCCATGCCTATCCCTTTGGATATATCACCACCACCTCCTGCTATGAATGAAGGCGATTTCTACAACATGGAAGCTGTGCCTGCTCCCATGAATCATGCTGTACTGGATGAACAAGACCACAAGGCATTCAGCCAGTTTTTGGATCAGTTTTTCGTCGACCCAAACATGCAAATAGACCCTCAATATACAATGTTCGATACGCAACATCCTCCTCCCATGTCTCTGGATAACCACCCTTATCAACAAGCAGACGAGGAATATCATCGTCAGTCTTCCATTTTGCAATCTCTGGATGAGCAAAAGAGATACTACAACAAGGACACTGATATGCACCACCACCATCATCAACAGCACGGCCAATCGTATCAAGACAGACCTGGTGCTGTCTATCTTCAGCAAAGTAACGCCATCACTGCACCCTTTATCAAAACACCTGTTTTACGTGAAAATGCATCTTTGAGCAAGCAATCATCAGAGGAGAATGATACCTCGCATAGTCCTGGCTCCAGTCATAGTGGTGGCAACCAGGGCAACACTAGTGGTGGTGGTGGTGGTGGTGGTGGTGCCATCAGACGTGGAAAGCCTCACAAGGAGCTATTGACTGAAGAAGAAAAACGCAACAACCACATTGCATCAGAACAAAAGCGCCGTAGTATGATCAGATCAGGATTTAAGGATCTAACAGAAATTGTTCCAACCCTGAAGAACATCAACAACTCGAAAAGCACAGTTTTGTTCAAAGCAGTTGATTACATTAAATACCTCGATAAGAGAAATAGAAACTTGAGAGAAAAGATCAAGAATTTGGAAGTACGTGTCGAAGTGGAAGGTCGAATGGGTATCTTGAGCAGCAGACCATCGTCGACTGCTACCAGTCAGCCTTACTACAAATCATCCTCCATACCAGCACCGTCAACAACAGCGGTTGCTCAGCCACGCAGAGTAGAATCCAGTGCCATCCAACATGCAAATATCCATACTACTACTACTACTACTACATCTACATCTACTACTACTACATCTACATCTACTAATACCTCATCAGCAGCACCGCCTACCATTAGTAACAAGACGGCATCTGCTGCTCTTTTACAACACAAAACGCAGCAAAAACAGTTGATGGAGCTCCAGGAAAAGTTACAATTACATCAAAAGATGTTGGCTCAGCAACAACAACAGCAGCACCAGCACCAGCACCAGCACCAGCAACAAAAATCTTCAGTAGCAGCAACAGATCTGAATAGACCATACCATATTTATGATCAATCTCATCACCACCACCGTTGGCATAATGAAAAGACACCTGACACAAAGATGGAAGTGGATGCAACCACCGCTGCTCCTCCCAGCGATTCTTTGATCAAGGCCACCGTATCTGCTTGATTCGTTTCATTCTACTATTTTTTTTTCTAATGCATACACACACACACACACACACACACAACAAGACATTATATAACATTCAGCACCCTCTAATTCTCATTTTTCTGTATACTATCTTTTTGTTACCTTTTTTCACTCACACTCACACTCACTTACTCACACACACACACACATCGTATTTATGAAATGTACACTTGTCATTCTATTCCCTTCTCTGATTTCTTGGCCTTTTTTGTTGAATTCATGCATAAAAAGGAAATACACTTTATATACAAATGTGTGATACAATAAAAAATGATGATATCCTAAGGATTGTGTGTGAGAGAGAGAGAGAGAGAGAGAAATCCAACCATTTGATGTTACGTTAGAGAAAAAGGCGCGGTGATGACTATTTCATGCGAGTAGGAGATGGAGGTTTCAGTCATGTATGGGATGTGCTCATCAGATCTGCATGTAGTAAACATCAAATCCATGTGGCATACAGATTTAGAGTGGCAGAGGTCACAGCGATGATCAGAGCCACTGTCGTTATGCTGCCTTGTAATTAGCCATGATCAAATAAAGCACTGTTACAATTGACGTGTATTGAGTGAATTATACCATTATCAAGTAGATTAGCGATGATGAAATACTTTTTCTTCTTTGCAAATTACTCCTACAAAAATAACGCAGTCGAGTGAACGTACAGCTGAAGATAAAAGCAAAAGACAGAGATAGGTGATTATACTAAAAATGTGTCAAAAGCTGCTTCATTGATAACTGAAAAGGAAGCAAATGATTTTGAGTGAACTGAAAGCTAAATATGAACTTTTTTTTTTTTTTTTTTTTTCAGGAACAACATTTGGATAGAGTCAAGCAGGACACAGCAAATCAAAATGAGCAAACAGTATAACATCGGCACCGAGCAGAGTACTCAAGATGAGTAAAACGTATCATGTCAAGCTGGAATGCAAATGTAAATATTGATCAAGCTCAACTTGTTTCGAGTGCATAAACTTAAACTGTATATTCAATAAACTACATTATAAACGTGTTGATACACAACTATTTGGCTATCCAAGCACGCAGCAACACATTAGGTCTTTCACTCAAATATATATATATATATAATTGACACTGCACTTGTATTAGACGTGTTGATTGTGAGTAAATGACTCGTAGATAAAGACAGCCTGTCAGAGTGAATAGAGATGACGGCTTCTATTTAAAAATGAACGCAGATTACTTGAATGGACATGATGTTTATTCCCCACAGCACGCAATCAAGGTAGCCACGAAATTAATCTGGCAGTAATTCACACAAATGGCTAATATAAAACAAATTTGTTTATTAAAAAAATATTTACAAGACGAAAATACACAAAAGTAGCAGGAAATGGATCTATTACAAAGAAATGATTAGTAACTGAGCCAATTTAAAAAAAAAATTGCCTAATCCTTCAAAATTGTATGAATTTCAGATAAACGACAATCGACATTCCTTGTGAGCTTGTACAGGCTCGGTCCGTCCGCCCGTCGGTATTTATCATCCTCAAAGCCATACAATACTTGACAGTCAAAGGCTTTGCAGACTACAACAACTTACCATCGAGATGACCTTTCCCGCATATGGAAATCACGCCACCAAAAGAGAAAAATATCCTACCCAACAAGGTACTTATATTCAACTAAAGAGCAGAGATATTAGTATATCATCAATCGCATCGCGTTTAACCATCAAAGAAATAAATAAGTCAAGGGCACAAAAGAGTCAGACAAGGCTGAAAACTTAATGTCTTTTTTGGGCAACATAATGGTAATTCAGGGTTGAATATAATTCGGACAATTTATCATCATTCTCGCGCCATGACTTTATTATTCCTTGATTCATAAAGTGAATATTTACCTTTGGAGTAGTGTTTTCCTGAAGAGATCAAGGAAAAAAGTGAACAAGTACGCAAGACAGACTCTCAACAGATATTTATAGTGTAAAAAAATTGCCAAAAATTTTTTTCTTGGGACTGTAAAGCCTTTTTAATTTTAAATATCCGGAAGGTGGACCTACCACGTCCCATTTTCAGAACTCATAATGTCTCTATAATCTGTTATTACTTTACCTTGCTCAACACAGAAAGCATGAGCAACAGCATCATTCGAGTCGATCAGACAGTTGCAATGGATTTTTGATCTAGACAAACAAGAAGTATTTTACCCCCCTGAACTGAGTCTGAATACACTATGCATCACGATTTGCTCAAAACCAAACTTATTCCTTCCAGAATAATGATCTTGGAAAACGTAATACGCCAAACACAACTCCTATGTTGATTTTATTCTAATAATGCAACAGATCTGAAATTCACAATAATGGGTATTGAGCAAAAGCTATTCAAGTGCGACAAGTTTTGACATCTGAGTTTTACGTTGCTCCATATATGGATATTGAAAGTGGCTGATTCATCTTGATTTTTCGATGCGATGAGAACCATTTACGCCCTTTGAAGGAAGCTTTGACCAGCAAAGGTGTTTACATTGTTCAAACATGCAAACAAGTGATCGGTGAAAACAACAAAATTGCTTGAATGAATTATGCATTTTGCAATTTTGGAAGAAACCGTACACAGAATGTACAACCATCTTGCACTGATCCACTTGAGTTTTGCAACAGAGAAACAGGGGCTCCCAATGTGCGCTCAGGTCTTGCCTACATTGACATGCAATATAACGAGAAAGAAATACAAAGAACAAATGAGGGCTGAAAAAAGCACCATATACAACAGGAACAGGCGCCCATACATATATCGAGAATATAAAACGCCTTGGGTCCTATAACACATCAAACGCCATATATATATATATACATACTATTGTAATTACCCCTTGCGTGTTGTGCTGTTGCTTCGCTCTTTTCGATTTCGATCAATATGTTTGTATTTGTTTGTTTGAATCCGCAGATTTGTATGTTTCTTTTTTGCATAAAGCTTCCAGTGTCAAAAATATCCGAAATCAAGATCGATTCCTAATCAACAACATGGAAAGCTTTTCAACGCAGTTTAATACTACTCCTCATTCGCTCTCTTTCTACATCAAATAAAGGGTAATTAAGGAGGTAAATCTTTTTACATGATTATTGTCTAACGGACATGGTCTAAAATGGAAATTTTTCCTTTTATACTCGTGAAGAAAAAACATCAAAGCACATTTGCAACATTCTTTTTTTTTTTTTTTTTTTTTTTTGTTTAATATCGAATAGGGTCCTCGGTTAAAATTGCAAGGTTATCATAAACAGGACCATTGCTTCTCATGCTGCTATGCACAGCATAATACCTCGGTATCCAAGATAAATTTACAATAAGCATGAGCCATGATTGTACGGTGCTTTTCCATCTAGCTATTTGTTGTAATAAATGTGGTGCATCCAAGTGCACATTTGACTCCTAGCAGCCCATCTACAGTAATATTTATATATAGGATATGAAATGGACGATCATTTCGATACTTTATTTGTAAATCGATTTCCCCACCTCCATTTTATATAACTCACTCCCTTGTTCCTTGTTTGTTAATCTACTGTGCCCACATGCAAGTTTGTAGTTCCATGGTAATGACACAAAAATGAAGCATGCGTGCCATTGCGTATGTATTATACCTTGAAATGCAACTCAAGGTAAATTGATTAAATCATTCAACCAGCATTTAAATTACCCTGCATATACTAGGCTTTTGTTTTTTTTTGTTGCGCCTCTCTCGCACTCTCTCTCTCTCTCTCTCTCTCTCTCTCCCATTATGTCTTATAGTTGTATGTTCATCGTGTGTATGCGTGTGTAACCAGCATGTTGATTGTTTCTTGCGGTGAAATTATGAAATGTCGATCAGCATGGCATGTATTTATAGCATAAATAAGACTATGGAAATGAGAAAACGCCCCTACAACCTAATTCAACGGCTATTGGTGCAATAAATTAATCACCCTAGAAAAGCATAAAGCATAAAGCATATATGATACTAACAAACATACATATTTAGCAAATATGAAATAGTTCCTTTTGCCCGGTTTATTGGGTTTTATAGAGAGCTTGTATCTGAATGTGAGTTTACATCACATTGATTCCATAGATAAAAGGAGATCTGTTGCTGTTGCTCTCCTATAAGAAAAAAGGGGATGGGTTTTTAAAGGGAAGCCTATTTTGTTTGCCCAACGGAGGAGACAGCATCAAAGTAATTATCATGGCAAGTTACGCCCACTTTTTATTTTGCTGCTTATTTGTAATACGGGGAGAAAGAGGAGGCCAGTTCCGTTATGATGATGATAATTTGCCTTTACCCCCTCTTTTTTTTTTGATTCTTCAACATATAAATAGGCTCGCATTACGATGATCTTTTTTTTTTTTTTTTTTTTTTTTTTTTTTTTTTTTTTTTTGCTCGTCTATTTCATTCATCTAATCCTAATATCCTATATACCACACACACACAAAAAATTACATACCACTTTTTGCCTAATACCAAATGATTGCCAATAATAACAATAACACAGCTTTACCCAATGGCACATTGATCGATAATTTGCGCATTGTCGACGTGCTTGGAAAGGGCGCTTACGGCCAAGTGTACCTCGGTCGCCATGAAGACAAGAATGAATTATATGCTATTAAATCACTTCATCACACCAGCAAACAACGGGCGCTAGAGAGAATGGAAATTGGACTTCATGCACGACTTACAGGACATCCAAACATCATTCAATTGAAACGGGTCATTCGCGACCAAGAATTGGACTGGACACATGTTGTATTGGAATATGGCCCAGAAGGTGACCTATTCTCTGCCATTACCGAAAGAGATTTGTATGCAGGCAATCACCCTCTCATTCGTCGTGTCTTTTTGCAACTGTTGGATGCTGTCAGCTATTGCCATGACAGCCATGTCTACCATCGGGATCTCAAGCCAGAGAACATCTTGGTGTTTGATGGTGGCAGAACGGTCAAACTGGCAGATTTCGGTCTCGCTACAACAAGTACCATCTCACAAGACTTTGGCTGTGGTAGTACATTTTATTATTCACCAGGTAGCTTGAACATTTACATGCTAATAACACTATACATCATACTGACATACAGTTTCATTTTAAAGAATGTCAAGGCGATTTATTTCAAAACAGTACAGATCATGTCGGTTACGCTACAGGGCCAAATGATGTTTGGGCACTGGGTGTCATCCTGATCAATTTGGCCACGGGTAGAAACCCTTGGACGCAAGCCTCTATGAAAGATGAGACATTCCGTGCTTATTTGGCTGACCCAGACTTTCTGCTCTCCATTTTACCCATCTCCAAAGAACTGAATCGTATTCTGAAGCGTATTTTTTGCATTGACCCCATGCGCCGCATTCGCCTTCCTGAATTGAAGGAACGTATTCGCAACTGTAGATACTTTACTCGCACTGCTGAAGTCGATCGTTGGGAGCAATGCATTCAAAAATCAAGAAGATCTTATCATATCAGAAAGCAAGATGCCACCACTATTCCTGCTGATTTGCTACCGCCTTCTCCGCCTGCTACACCTTGCTCCAACCGTTCTCGATCCAGTTCACCTGCCATTTGGCAGCAACGTATCGATCACAGTATCAACGAAAAACAACCTGACAATGCAATGTCGGATTCTCTTCTTACTTCTATGCTGACTACTCTTGTCGTTTAATCTATATGCTCTTATTTCACATTTCCTTCCCTTTATATGTATTTTCATTCATTCATTCATTCCATGTCGCATCCACTCTACACGGTTGACCCTAGTGAGTACTACCAACATCACATCATTTCATTTTACTCTTCATCCGATTATGTATCACCTATGTATATTTCTTCGTTATATATATATATATATATATGTAAAAAGCAAGCAAGTATATGACAAATTCAAGCTTACAATAATAATAAAGTCCATCTTCTATGTATATATGATGCCTCCTTCCCAAACTTTGAGTACAGTGATTCAATGTACTTTTTCATGTCCGTGTAAGACCTCAGCCTGTTTTTTTTTTTTTTTTTTTTTCAATGCCTTCATCAAATGCGTGCAGCCATACCAGGGCACAATTCAATGCAACAGGATTTGATCTGTGCTAACCTTGGTCTGCTAGACAGCTACGTTGATCTTGATCTGCTTGAATCATCTGACAATGTGCACTTTACTATTGCCAGCATGTATTCTAATCTACTGAGAAATAACAAAAATTCATGTCTTGACTCTCCATTATCATGTGAGAACCTTCCATATGCATGCATCTGACTCTTCCACATTTGTCTTAAATTTGGAACAGTTCACATCCAGGCAGACAGCAAAACCCTGTGGGTTTTGGATGCATTTGAGGCCTGTTTTCTCGCGTTGTAACCCGGTGATTGGATATGAGCCTTTCAATGTATTGTCTATTACTTTAAATCCATCAACAGATTGTAAAGATAGAGGTGTCGGTTCAAAAAGGGGTTTGATTCATTTACTAAAAGCTACTGATTTACCACATTTCAAGAGAAAAAGGAACAAGTATATTTCAATCTCATTAGCATGAAGGGCAGCATCGCACAGTTCGCGTAGTAGTCAATTTTGAATACCTAAAAATGCGCTACTTTGACGCGGACCAATCTATTATTCCTACAAGCAACCAAGTGCACCAAGGTCGTTTTCTCGTGCAAATCTGGTAGCAATGTTGAATGCCCATGGTTGAACCCATTTCTGTCATTGATTGTGTTTATGTACGACATGAAATTGGCAATCATTCTTCATGATAAAGCGAAAGCGATACAAGCTCATATCGATGCCACTGTATGTCTCATTTCATTTCATTAACATTTAGAAGTTGTCGTTTTTATTCATTACAGGTGTTAGATAATGAAGCCGACAGATCTAATGGTATCTGATCCTCTGGATGTATTTGCGGTGGTTCCTGCTGCAGTTCCTGTGGTGCTTCATGTTGTACATCCTGCTGTGGTTGCTGTGGTAAATTCTGTTGTGGTTCCTGTGGCTCTACCTGCTGTATCTCCTGATTTGGTTCTTGTTGAGGCTCCTGTGTCTCTTGTTGAGGTTCCTGTGCCTCTTGTTGTTGCTGCTGCTGTAATTCCTTCTGACGTTTTTGCTCAAGTAATTGTAATCTCTTCTTTTTGCAGGGCCTATTTCTGTTGCGATTTCTTCTTTTCTTTCTCTTCTCTATAAGAAAATAAGCGTCTGGTCCAAACGAGATGATGGCAAACTTTCGCAGCTTACTTGCTTTCTCTTCCTCAAGCTTCCTCGAGCTATTCATAAAAGCAGAGTGTGAATTGATCCATTTTAATATTTCTCGTCGTTTTTCCCTTGTTAAATAGTCTACTCTCTTTTTGCGTGTGCTCATATTCTGTTCAAGTGTGTATAGAAAGCTGGTATATATATACTGAAAAGATGAGCATTTTGTTACTATTGAAGCATGTCCATCGTAATTCGAAATATATCAAGTCACTAGGCTATCAATATTAGAGCATTTTAGAGCTTATAGCGTGCTACAGACGCGACACTCTACAGTATAGATCGATATTGAAACACGTTTTTTTTATTCAAGTTTAGCGTTGCTGCATCAAAGCAGCATTGACATTGCTGTTACTAAAAGGGTTATTGCTGTTCATCGTGCTAGGTGATGCCACCATAATTTGCTGTGGTGGTTGACTAGACAGCGCAAATGGGTTGTTATTACTACTCAAGGTGTGTTGTGGTTGAGGTGGCTGTTGCATAAAGAAAGCGCTGTTGTTGTTGTTGTTGTTGTTGTTGCTAAAGCTATTATGATTAAAATAAGGTGTAGGGGAAGAGGTGCTCATTTGAGGCATTGTGCTTGCTCGGAAGGGGTTAGCTTGCTGCTGCTGCACTTGACTACCCAACGTTGGTAAGATGGATGAAGTGGATTGCTGAGGCTGTATCATGAGCTGTTGCATACTATTATCCATTGGGTTTGTTCTGAAGGGATTGTGGCCAGTGGGTTGAGCAGCGATCAGTGAAGGAGGCGCAAACATGGAGGATGGCTGTGGCTGCTGTTGGATCACTGGATTGTAGAATATATTTGCCTTTTCATTTTCGAGGCTTGCAAAGAAATCAATCAATTCTTTTGGCTGCTGCTGAGGTTGAGCATTCGTACTAAAGCTGATCGTGTTGGATGCTGCCTGTTGCTGTTGTGGTGGCGCTGTTATATAGAGTGTTGGTCCATGTGAGCATGGCATCCTTGGCTGTTCACTACTTACTTGAACTGTTATTCATCTGTCCCTGAGCTTTGCTATGACTACTGCTCTTGCTTGCATCATCGAGGTACTCTTGCAAAGCAGCTGCCAGCGATAAAGGAGCCTATTATGAAAGCTGTTTGTCAGGGGGGGGGGGAGGATCATCATTTCGTTCACCACAGCACACTTACATGCTTGACTGTAGGGATCGAAATATTCAAATCATTTTGTAGTCTTCTCGCTCTATCCAAAAAAGAGATGGTGTCCTCCGTTTGCTTTGCAAATCGCTTGTATATCTCGAGGCTCATTCTAGCATCTGATTTATCCATGGCAAAATAATGCTCCAAAATGTTGACGATCGATTCATTGATGACCTGAAACAAGACCAGTAAATCTTCCACGAGTAATCGATAGGCGTACAAGCTGATATTGTTGTCCACATCCTCCAGAATAAAATTGCTCTTCAAGAGTGTGCCAATTTGCTTTTGTAATACCACTGTCTCCTTTAATAGTCCATCTTTCACGGACAAATGTCTCAATCGTCCCTCTTTGCTTCCCATGGTGTTTTTTACATAATCTACTCGTAGATGACGGTAAGCAATCACTTTCTGCTCCAAATAAGCAGTATATAGGTAGATGTTCTGAATGTGTACCACCCCTACACCATGTATTAGCCACCTGGTGATTCGCATGTCTCGAAATCGAATTTTTACCCGAGGATTTCTCTCTCAACTTGCTTGTGTCCAAGGCGGATGGCTTTGTCTCGACGTAGGATATCACCTTCTCGCCATCTCCCAATCGCATCAAAGTGTGGATAATGATCAACACCTTGAATATAATCTAGCATGGCACAATTAGAACGAGCTGTGAGCCAGGTCATAGGATGGCCTACGTACAATCCACGAGTTTTCTCTCAGCCTTCTATCGAGCAAATCAATGATACTAGCAGCATTTCCAGGACTCTGAAAAGTCAAGCTAATTAAAGCTAATCAATTCCAATTAGCTGCACAGCGACTGTAGTACCCAATGCAATAGCTTACTCTGCAAATGCTTCTGTTTCGGTGGATTGTAGTCAAGTCTGGTTGCCTTTCTTACAGCTGTCTCCATGCTGATGAACAAATAGAACGAATAGAGTAGAAAGAGAAGGAGAAAAGAAATATACAAAACACATCTAATTTATTAATATTTAGGGTTTATTTCAGTCTCAGTGGTGAAAAGATGGATGTTGCATTACCATTTCCAGTTGCAAAAAAGGGTTTTGATCTGGCGATTCGGATGTTTAGATTTGCCTCAAGTCAAAATCGCCTTTCTATGGCTCTTGAACTTGTTGATCTGTATCTGCACAATGCCTAGAGTGAGTGTGATAGCGAGTGAGTGTGGGTCTGCAGGGCCATGTCACAATGTGTACTTTACCATAGAACCAATACATGTGCAACGGATAAATAACGAGTGCCACTATCCACATAAAATGGATCCGATGATGTCTTTTTAGAGCAACCATCATCCATGCGTGAGCCACGAGACGAAGCACAAAAAACGTCGAGCCAAAGAGCAAATCAGATCTCCACTCGTGCACCATGGAGCCGGCAGCAAGAATCAGTGTAGGTAGCTCTAATATGGATGTCACAGTAAACAGCGATGATATCTGTAACCTAAGGAACCAAGATAGCGTGAAGATATAGAACAGATGATGCACCCAGCCTGTCATCCATGAGATCCGCTTGGGATAGTAGATGGACCCAAGGACAAGATCAAGTATCAGGTAGGATATGAAAAAGCAGACAAACCCTGTATGAAACCGGCTGTCAGTCCCAAGCAATTCCATGTCAAGATCAGCCCAAAAGAACTGAATCACAAAGGGAATCGAGACAATGGTACAGACCAAGCTGCTTGCCAGTGTCAAGAACCAGCTGGTCTGCTTTTCTCGTCGTCGAGTCTGATATTGAGACTGTGCTGCAGTGGAATCCTTGTAGAGATGAAAGCGAAAGAGAAAGAAGCCACCACCGAGCATCGAGAAGCTCGCTGCAAAAGACGCCCGTACAATTGGCTGTTCGAGTACTTGTATTAATGTAATCATGTATCTTGAATAAAGGAAAAACTAGTAAAATCATATCGCGAGTCATTAAAACACTATTTTATAGATGGACTCCATGCTCTCCATGGTCTGATCCATACCTTGATCTTGATCAAGGTGATTGGATTTTAGCCTCTCTCTGCCCAACAAACACATGCCACCAATCAATGCATACTATTATTGCACACACACACACTCTCTCTCTCTCTCTCTCTCTTTCTTTCTTTCTTTCTTTCTTTCTCGGGGATAATCACTAACACATGCACACATACACACACACACACACACACACACACACACACACATACAAAGGACCCCGAATAAACTATACTTTGATCATGATGAAAAACAAAAAGAGGTTTTCTTTTATTCAATCCATAAAGCTAGAAAGAAACGCTAGGAAACTTAAGCCTTGTAAGAGATGACACCATCGAAACGTTGCTTGAACCATTCCATGGCTTCTTCCTTCTTGATTTGATGTTTGACACCAACCTTGGCCTTGCAGTGCTTTCTGCGGGAGACACGGTTGCCGGGACGACCCATAACAATGTAGTAATCCATACCGTAAATACCAATGGAAGGATCATACTTGATACCCAAATCGATATGTTCATCAATACCGAAACCAAAGTTACCAGTTTGAGAAAAGTTACGGGCCTTGAGCTCGTATTCCTTGACCTTCAAGCCACGTTCAAGGATCTCCTCGGCCTTGGGACCACGGACAGTAACGTGAACGGAAATCTTTTCGTTACGACGAATAGAGAAGGTACGGACAGTGTAGCGAGCCTTGGAGTAGACGGGAGTTTGACCAGTCAATTGTTCCAAAACCTTGGCAGCACGGGTAAGTCTATCACCAGATTCACCAACACAAATGTTGAGAACCAACTTCTCAATTTGGAGGTTTCTCATGGGGTTGACGGTAGTCTTTTGTTCAGCACTCTATATTCATTACTGTTAGTGTGTCTGTGCTGATGGCAATGAAAATCAGAGAGAGAGAGAGAGAGAGATAGCACAGAGAGAGAAAGAGAAAGAGACGAGTTGTTGCATTATAAGTGTGATGAGTGTGATGAGTGGGTTGTCAGGTGTATGGTTATTGTAATGGCGTATTGAAATAATCAGGAGCAAGATGGTATATACTGTGATTCAGTGTACTGACAGAGCCGACTTTGAACATGCATCATGTGCAGCTTGATCCAAATCCATTCGAGTGTGCGTTGCTATCATTTCTATTCAATATCCATCATGCGTTTTGGCACAAAATCCATCCATCCATCCATCCATCCATCCATCCATCCATATAATCCAAGTATCTCTCTTCTATCGCTGTCTCTCTGCTCTTTATATCATGCATCCGTCAAGATTACTTTACCATCTTTGTTGATTGAAGCCCACGAGGATGGAAAAGGAGGATTTAACCAATTGGTAGTTTTGCTCGAGAGGTTGTTGCCGAAAATCCATGGCGATTCTCCAAATTTTATTGAAATACCGCATTATTGTGAGTCGTTTTCTGTATCAAATGTCCATACATAATTTGGTTTGAGAGTATGCAGAGCAGCTGACTCTATCGCTGTATGCCAATAATAAACTGCGTTTATCAGGTATTTGATGTATAAGCATTTGATAAAGCCGTTGCTTTTAGGCCTGTGCGAATGACAGGTCAAACAGTGCTGAGAGTGGTAGTTGAGGCATCCCTTCAGACATCTTCTACATTGTTGAATTATGATTTATCATTAAATTGTGTGTTAATTACAAGAGAGCCGCATCCATACCTTGGGTTCTGCACATTTGAAAGGTATTTCATTCCATGTATCAGGAAACATATCTGTAATGTGGCTAGTTTTAAGGCAGCAGGTGTTTGTAGAAGTGGGAAATGAACCCCGTTGCATTTTTAATGGGCATTCCACTTGCAACATGTATTCTAACAAGAATAATAAAGGCTCTCAATATAAAAAAAAACACACACTTTTTTGTAGCCTATTATTCCAGATATAGTCGTGTGCTATTCACTAAGCCATCCATCTCCATTAGCATTCGATATATCAAGTTTCCTCATGGAGCAAGCATAAGACTGATCAGTGGTGCCAGCCGCTGCCGCCCCCCCCCCCCACCACTCGCAAGATTTGACTACACAAATTGTGATGTTCATCCCTTGTACCCTAAAGCTTTCTTGCAGTACGTTCCAAGTCAAATCTAATGGTGGCAGTTGTAAGAAACGTTTTCAAAGAATTTATAGAGTAATTCCAAACAATATGAAATGGTGTTTTTAGCCAAAATGTCGAAAAATTCCATATGAAGGCCTCACATAAGTAGTCTCAGGGATTGCGTTGGTAGGGCCATTTTGATTTCATATCATAACATAATAAACGTTCAATCCCTAGACACTTTTACAGCCCTGAGTTGCCCTGGCATCTGTCAGTCCTGGCTCATATGTGATTAGCCAGCCCCACAAGCCAAAAATAATTCAAATCCAGAACTATAGTTGTCACGTTACCTCTCCAAGATCATATAAATATCGCATAACCATATTATCAATAAACATCAGTCTCTTTCTAGTAAACATAACTGTGGTTACTTGAACATTACATAGTCTGTTCCAGATTGGCCAAATCTTGATGATTCTGGACTCGATTGAACTATTTTTTGCAAATTCGACTAAGTAAAGTATGATGATCACCCCATGCTTCCTTAAGCGTTCCTGGAGTACTTTTCAAGGCGCATCCAATGGTACCAAGTAATACAGATGTTTTGAATACACTTATTGAATGATTTGTAAAAATATGAAAAGAGGTTTCTGGCCAAAATGTCGAGATTTTACATATCAAAGTCCCACAAAAAGATGATTTCAAGGGTTGCTTTGGATCGATAGGAACATTTTGATTCAAGATATACCATAGTAAAAGTCTTCGTTATCAAGGTAAAAAATGCGATCGTTTGATTTTTGATGAAAACCATGAGGGATACCTCATGCTTTTTGGTCGATTTTTGACCATGTTTTTTTAGGTCCCCAAAAAGTTGAGCAAAGGTGTCAGAAAGTAACTGCCAAATGAGAGCAACCGTTTGGGGCTATTCTGACAATCTAAAACGGTCTTGAACGCGAGAAAACGCAGCTCAAATGTACTCTGATTTTGCTGTATCAGGGACACTAAGGATTAAAAGGAGGAAATACCAGTATGCTGCTTGCCCGTATCTGTAGTAACTACGTGTATATGGATGTAGAGCATCACATAAGGATCAAATCCGCGGATAATATAAAGGGTTTTCATGTGCAAGTAGAGGGTCAACGTAAAAGTAGTAGTATGTGATAAGATACGCAAAAGCAATCAGTAGCACGAGCTGCCGCTGTGCAGGTTGGTTCTCACCGAAGCGAAGCAAAGGTGGAGAACCATCCGAAGCATAAACACACCTAGGATTAGTGACTATATATCAATCAACAATCAGGGTTCTTCCCACATTTCAGGTATATTAATTTTGGGATATTAGCCAAAGGCTCGTATACCATAGTGAAGGTCTTCACTTTTAAGGTGAAGACTACAATTGTTTGATTTTGAAGAAAATCCATGAGAGAATTCTGGTCACTGAATTTCGACCCAAAGAAAATTGAGATAATGCTACAGCAAGCAAGTACTAGTTGAGAGCAAATCGTTTGGTGCCACTCGGAGGGCCGACAACGGTTTATAAGCCGAAATATTGAGAGGTTAATGTCATCAAATGTTGCTGTATTTTTTTTTTTTGCCTATGATTGTCTCTAGAGTGATGGAATGGATGTACAGTGTGCAATTCAGATGTGCTACATCCGCTAATCCAAATGCCATGATTGCCATAAAGTTGTAGTAGGTATGCCTCGCGGTTTGGTTTCATGGAAAAATAGCTGGATGTTGCAGTTCTAGCAGCAGATCGCAGTATCAGTGAGTATGTGTGCCTGCTACATGCTTTGTCCCTAGAAACCACGCATTGTACGCCTTTCATGCTCTTTGGTGTCATTATTAGTACAAACGACGTAACGTTCATACATAGGAGACTGGTTCAAAGCATCAAAATACAGGTATTTGCTTTATTAACGTAAAATACAGCAGGGTATATTCTATCTATAGTTTGTCTCTAATTAGTATCTGCTATGCACTCACAAGCAACTTGATCAACCATATACAGAGCACTTGTGAACCCCTTTTCATAATTAGGATGTCTTTTTCTTGAATGCCCATGAGCCAGCTGTCTCTTGAACCCAATTTGTGCTTGATATTCTACAAGATACACCAACGCCAGTTCAAATCCTGCTTTAAACCCTTGCTTAAAGTCTTGGTCCTCCCTCTCCCCTGCTGCTGTTGATGCAGCTGACAAACAACGGTTGTATTTTGATTTGGCCAGCTCTGAAGCCTCTTGTGCTAACAGAGCACCCAACGTGCCATATCGCGCGGGCAAGATGCGGGTCTTGTGGCAATAGACAAAACTTGAACAGTCGCCATCACTGGTTGTGCGATAGTTCCAAAAGTAATGGCCTATCTCAATGTCATTGTAGATGTCGAGTTGAAATTGAGTGAATTCACGAATCGTTTTGATATCTTGCACATGCTCTAATGATGAGGACCATTCGCCAATGACCAAGTTGCCATGCAATTGATGTGAGATCTGTTTGAGATGTGCATGAGATAAGTGTCGTTTGGCTTCAGCAGACGATAGATGCGATGGTGCTGGATTGAATGCAGCTAAAGAGGATCTTCTGTTGTTCATCCGTGCTGGAGGTCTTTTCGACTTGTTGAATGGATAATGAATATCCAGCACTACAAATTTAAGTGAATGATGCTGTACAAATTCAGCATATTGCTTTGAATTGAATGCATCACTCAGATAAATGGGCAGTAAGATACCAGGTGTCGCTTGTCGGATAGTTTTGTAGGCTGACAGATAAAAGCTTTGTAAAGATACTGTTTCATCCAATGGCTCATTCAAGATGTCCAGGCCAATGACATTATTGATAGGCGCTAATTGAACGGCTAGCTTCCGTAATATGATCAAAGTGAGCTCTTGATTTGAATTTTTGAAAAACTGAGTCTTGTGTGTGGATGTTCCAGAATGTGATTGATTGTTTTGACCGCCTATGTATTCGCCATCATCAGTTTCAGATTAATAAAAAAAAAAAAAAAAAAAAAAAGATTTTTTGGGATTACCTGGTGCGCCATGTAGATCTACCAGGACACCAATGTTGTGTTTGGCAGCTTTTGAAATCAAGCGTAGAAGCCATTTCCAGGCAGATTGATACACATATTCGTACTTTTTGAATGGTGTATTAGCAAATGCACCAACTATCCAATATCCAATGGGTACTCGGACACTGTTGATGCCAATGGATGCCAGGTACTCGAAATCTTTTTCACTGACAACAGAGCTCCAATGATCCTCCAGTGCTTCTCTAGCTTGCTCTTCCGTCATACATGCCTCTAGAAAGTCTAATTCTGATTCCCAATCATCTCTGACAACGCAGCTTAACAGACTAGGTAGTGCTAGTTGTTTGTCAAGTATAAAAATGGAGCCGAGGTTGACTCCAATTTGACGTCGATGGCGATACATGTCTGCTTCCTGTCGATTGTAAGGTGCAAATGAAGGTAGATCCTCCTGGTTCAAGGAACACAAGCTTGACCTTGTACTACTGTCACTGCTGCTATTACTGCCATATGAGGATAATGAAGTAGCTGATCCGACTCGTTTAAAGATGGATTTGAGATTGACCATGTTTTTTTTAAAAAAAAAAAAAAAAAAAAAAAAAAAAAGTATGCAAGAGAGAAAAGAAGTGCATCAACAGATTCCTTGTTTAACCCAATCTAAGATGAATGATATTTTACACGAAACTAAAGTGTTCAGTTTGAGATATGAAAAAGTTTTTATAATCTCCGTTTCTTGTTATCTATCTCTTTACTTGGATGACTTGCATGGTATTGACCTTGGCACTAGGGTCTGTGCCTTTTGTTGCCATGGCAACGGCAGTTTGACAGTTGGAGAGATACATCTGATATTATGGTAGGTGTAGCACAAATAGAAGAATAGAATCCCTCAACAACAATCTCGACTCGATTCGGCTATTCAAATGATAAGCATGCTCAACATGGTTTCGTCTGAAACTGATTAAAATCTGATGTGCTTTCGTGCTTCTTACTGTATTCTCTCCCCATGTCAGGAAATACCAAAAACGATCCTTGATCTACTCTTTCATATTTTGACAGGAGATGATGATGATTCGCTACTAGTTTGATTTGTCATGTGGTTCAAATGTTCAAATGATGATGTTTTCCCACAATCACCACTGACATACACACGCACTCACGCACTCACGCACTCACGTAGATGTTTCATCACTTGGTCTATTACAAGTGCTAGTTTATCCTTGAAATACTCTCATCTACTATACATTTTTCGTGCTATAGCACATACCAAGTTTTTTTTCATATGAAAATCATATGACGCATTGTGCAACTTGAAACTTTGCCATATAGAAATCAAGGCGTTCTTTTTTTTTCTTCATTTAATATCTCTCCCTTTTTTTTCCCTCTTTTTTTTTATAGTCTTTCTCTTTCAAATACAAACAACCCCAAATCCCCATATCATTGTATTCTATGGTTACCTTTATTCCGACTGCTTTTATTGTACGCCATGGTGAACGATTAGGTAACATTTAAGGTTTTCAATAGCTGTGCAATGGATCTGACATTTCTTTCAATCCATAGATCATATTGATAAATCATGGCAACCACAAGATCTTTCACTTGGTATCTGGGATCCCCCAATTACTCAGCGAGGAATGTTGCAAGCAGAAAAGACAGGCAGCACATTGATGAATCTCATGCAGAACCAATACAAGATGGATGTGAACACTGTGGACATTGTGCTATACACTTCACCGTTCCAGCGCTGTATTGATACATCTATTGGCATCATTAGAGGCCTCGATCAGAGAAAGAATCCACCCACACTGAGAATTGATCTAGGATTAGGTGAATGGATGTGTGAGAGGTTCTTTGATTCAGTGTCGTGCTCTGCCTCACAATTGATTGCTCGTCAACATGAGAAACTGGCCAGACAACAAGCTTACACCTATTCCATGATGGCCAAGAACCAGCAATCCGACGCCATGTTACCTCCCCTGAAAATTGATTATGCTTATACTTCAGATTTTGTTGAATTCGACTATCCAGAAAGATATACTGATATGATTCATCGATTTGAGGATACGCGGCTCCACTGCATGAAAGCCGCTTCCAAGCCAAATACGGTGGTTATATTTGTCACTCATGCTGTGGGTGCCAATGCGTTATTGGATAGCTTCAGAAACAAGGTGACAATTCCGTTGGAATCACACTATTGCAGTATATCCTGTGTGCGACACTACAGTAAACATGCTAACAATAGCACCAACTCGTTCGATTTGAACAGCAGCGATCAAAGCGATGAAGATGAGCAGGCCATCATCAATTCATCGTCGAAACAGAAATGGATTATTGAATTCGCCATGTCAGACTCTCATCTTGAATCCTAAAGACTATACCTTTTTATTATTTATTCCATAGTGTGTCAACTTTTTTTTTTTTTTTCTTTTGCATAATAATCACCATATCATACCTTCCCCCCCCTCATCCATGACTCAATAAATTTTCTACCCTACTACGGTTGATTCAGATTCTCCCTGAAAGCTTGTCGAGTATACAAAATGCCTAATAAAGGAGGACCCAGGAACATGCCAACCCAAAAGATCACATTACCCAGTGTCGGATTGTTCTTGATGAACGGCTGTCTTCCAAGCGTAATCAACGGTACCTGAGACATTTGCAAAAAGAACAGATACATGCGCAACTTGCGAGTCAGCATCACCATGACCAGTTCATGCAAACAAGATGAGAAAAGAAAGGTGACAAAACTGGCGCTCTTTTTCGAGATCTTGTAGTTGTCCATGGAGATGGCATAGACATGTCGCAGCAGCCAATGGTGCACGGGTTTGTTCCATTTTCTGGCGTATTCATCAAACGTAACACTATTCCACCAGTCGTCGTAAAAGTTGCGATCTGCAAACCTGGTAATTTCAGCAAACCAGTTTAGAATGCATTCAAATATAATGTAGAACACTAGCATGTAGTTCATGATGAACGGGAAAAGCACCTCGAGCACGACTCTGGCATCAGACGACATGTTGCGACTGTACAGTACAGGGTAAATGTATCTTTCCGTCGTGATGTAGATCAATAGCATGGTGCCTAAAGTAGCGGTTGTCTTTTCAAACACATAACGAGGGCGGATCTTGTCTGTGCGAGGATACTCCATCCAGTAAACCAAGGTGGGTACCGCCAGATAGTCTACATAGTTGGCCAATGTCAGATTATGTGGGTATCTGGTTGCGCCCTGTGTCAGCTCTTGGTCCAGAAACGTAAGTTCTGTTTCCATTGCGGCCAGCTCGGATTGTTGGTCGATTGAATAACCCCTGTCAGATGCTGTCTCTCTCTCCTTGATCCACTTTGGTATCTTTTGCTTTAGATACAAGAGTCGTCTGTATTTTGTCGCTAAATCACTGTTGAGCTCTGTATAGGAATGCATCTTCATCATCATGACAAAGGTATGAAGTGTGAAAAAGGTGGATTGTGTCATTGGCCAGTCTCTGCCACATATTATGATAAGTTAGCCTGCACGTTGGCTATATATACGTGAGACCACATCTTACCTCCAAAATACCCAATACAGATTACTAAACAAAAAAACGGTTTGAAACGTATGCTGGAGCACAACGCCGGTAGGTCTGTGTCGTATATAGCCATTCTTCAAGAGATGAGCGTAGGGCAGCACCACAAAGGTCTGTGCAATCATGACCATGTCCGCACACAGCAACGCTAATGTGTCCCTTGACATGAGCCGGAAGAACCCCAAGCTCAACACTACACCATCTTGCTCGTAGCAGCGCACCAGTGTCAGAATCACATAGAACCCCATGGCTATCCAGAACAAGGTATAGAATCCTCGAAATGTATCGCTGCTAGACTCTGGATTTGTGGTATCAAACGACGATAATCTTGCCTTGAAATAGAGCCTGTGCAATTTACGGAACGTCTCCTTGGTTTTGGTGTCTTGGTTTTTGTCAATTGCTGTTTCTGTAGTCATTATCTTGTAGAAGATACGGAAGAAAAAGGTTAAAATAGAAACGCCTTTTTATATCTGGATTTCATCAAATGTGCGAAACCCCTCACAAGCTTTACTCAAATGTCCTTATTGATACTTGGCTTTAGTCATCTTGATGGATACATAAAGCAACTAGCGGGACATTGGATGGTATGATTGTATCTGAAAAAAATGTCAAAACGCATTTAGCATGAACAACTTGCATGGCTGAATCCGCTTTGTTCGGTTAAATGAGGGCCGAATGAGCGCATCTCGCTTTGCTCCAAACAAGGCAATCGGAGGTAAGCAAATGAGGGGAGAGAGAGAGAGAGAGAGAGAGACAAAGAAAGAAAGAGGCTTTGATCGTCACAGGTAAGCATTTGTAAATACATGTCCATTTCGCAGCAAGCAAAAAAGTTTTTCTCTTGCTTCTCTATCCCACCCAACACACTTCCAAACCATGCTTTTTCATGAACTCAACAATGAGCTGCTCATTGCCATTGCAGGCCATCTACCACAAGACGACCTAAAAACTTTTTCACTTGTATGCCACAAGTTTGCTCTTGTTGCTCACAGTGATGTCGTTTGGAAGGAGAGATTATACAACCACTATGGCATCACCTACAAATTGCCCACCGAGAATTGGAAGGATATGTATGCTCGCAAATCCCTGGATCCTCAAAACTCGAAAATGTGCCCCCACATTGGCCATGTTACTGGTAAAATTTTGGAACCTTATGCCACCAAGTATCAACAAGTCTTGAATTGGTTGGAAAAGAACCTGAACTGTACAGTATGTGGAGCCAATTGCAAGGACACAGGCCTTTGTCTGTATGTGTGGAAGGGAAACACGAGAAACCGCTGCAAGGACTGTGCTTATAGCTATCACAAGGCAGTAGAAGGACATGGTATTCTGATCCGCATGAATGTGCTGCAAATGTATTGCTTTGATTGCAAGCGATTATTGGGAGAAACCCGCGGTGATTCCAGCGAAGCGCATTATGTCAACATGCTGCTCAAGACATTGACACACGACAGCAAAAAGGGTCAGCAAGCCATGGCAAGAAGAAGTCAGTGTATGAAGGAGAGACAGCTGTATGCAGAACACGCTGATAGAGCGTCCGTCGTCTCGGATGGCAAACAGTACTATTTTATCGAGAGAATCTGGCTGATTTCATGGTTTTTGCGTCTGTGTGATGGTAAGATTGGAACGGGTCCTATTGCGAACCATGAATTAGAGGATCCTGAACATGAAGGCAGACTGAACCCTGCTTCAAGACCTCGCGGCAATTTCAAAGGTGGGTTTTCTATTGTCACTCCATTTTTGTGGAATTACTTGGTAGACACGTATGGATTATCTGGCAACGTATACACTTCAGACGATACCACTGGCCCCGAGTACTGTGGTCTGAACGAATCCATCGTCAACTGGAGATTGAACTAGTAACAGCATAGAGCGAGTAGCAATTTAGACTTATTTTTGTTTGAAAATGTACATAATGAAGAGAATACCGCACAAAAATATATTGAATACATCTATTTTAAAGCATTATAGCATTGCAGTCTTTTGAAAGCGATATACTTGTTTTTCTTTATTATAGTGTGTGTGTGTGTATGAATGCAATTTAGGTGTTTGTACTGAAGAGAAGCTTGAAGATTGATGTGTAATTACATGCATGTGTGTATATGAATTTACTGCCTCTTACTACTACTAAAGTTGAAGGTACGAGATTTCATGGGCTTGTTGGGTGTGCTGTAAGTTTTGCGAATGACACCAGGACTGGTACGCGTACGCATACTATAACGATGTGAGCTGTTGCCGGTGCTTGGTGCATTCTTGTCCACCTCTTTCAGTACAGTGACGCCTTGCTTGCTGCTGCCCACATGTTGCATGCTGCTCGACTTTTGCTTCTTACCCAAGTTTCGCTTGCTGTTCTTTTTAACGGGGGTACTTGTGCCCGCAATGTACTTAGCAAAGCTGTCCTTGGATTCATTCATGCCACGCTTGGAAGAAGAGGTGGAGCTCACAGACATGAAATCAGCTTTGGAGATATTGACGGAAGAGCTTGGTCGAGCCCTTCTTTGTAAAGTCGTTTTGGCATGGCTTGTTGGAGTAGCAGCGGATGGCTTGTAGTGGTCGTTTGTATCGTGAATACTGAGAGGATCAGGTCCAGCTGGAGTCAGTTTTTCAGCAGCAATGGCCCCCCTTGTTTGTAAAAAGCCATTCACGCCTTGATGGCTCACATCGTCATAAGCATAATTGGTAGTGAAGTCTACAGAGGCTTGAGGCTGTGTCTTTGAAGTGAGATGGTGCTTTTCAAAAGGGATTTCTGTAGTAGAGAAGGGGTCCTTTGCTTCATATTTGCTTTCAATAGGATATTCAGTCGAGAATGTTTTATGGTTCAACGCGTTTGTTGTTGGGTGTGCCATGTCGTTCTGCCATGAGCATTTAATATACTTGCTACTTTGGACAGTATATACCAACTTACCTTTGGATGTATCTGAGAGGCGTCATCATCTGGATAGTAAAACCAAGACGAATAGTCTTTGAAGGTATTTTCATTCATATCGAATAGAGCATCCAGTTCAGCCTTACGTTGCGTGAGAAACCTGTCTTCAAATGCTTCGTCATTTGGCTGATCCTGGCCCAAGTGGATGAGATCGGGATAACCCGAGTAGTCTGTAGAGTGATATACAGATAGCGCTGGCTGCATGACAGAGCTCTGGTCATCTTGGTGCATATTGAATTGAATTGGAATCTCCTCTTGTTCCTGATACAATTGCTCTTGTTGATCATCGTAACCTCTAGGCTGCTCCACTGCCACTGAAAATGCTTGATCTGCTACTTTTTCTCCCGAAGAGTAAGCCTCCTCAAACTGACTATAGTCAAGCAAGGAACTGATAAAGGGTTCATCCGTATCGTTGTTCAAGTGCTTGAATGTGTCAATGCCATTTAGTACACTGTCCACAAAAGAGGCGCTGTACTTTGCATCAGCAGGCGGTGCAGCAATAGGCAGTTGGTCCAGGTACTGCATCAGATTATGGTCAAACACAGAGTCTTCTTCTTCTTCTTCCTGACCAAAGTCGATATGAACGTCTTCCAAGAGATCACCGCTGATGGAGGTGACATGGTCAGATGGAAGAGGACCGTTGTCGTTGGTATTTAAGTGAGACATACTGTTATAGCTTGGAGTGCAAACAGATGTGAACTGACTGTATGGCAGATACAGATATACCAAAGCGAGAAAGAAAAGGACTTAAAAAAATTCTTGGAATCTGCTTGATTTGATACAACACGAAACTTGCTTGCCTCTGTCAAGATTCATAGCAGTAATCCATGTGGGAGATGGTCACAAACGCATTGTGCAGGTCAAAAGTAATGTACTTTGTCTGGCAAACCTCGTCCAATCAGTTCTATCATGTATTCTGTCTACTGGTAAAACATCTGTATAGCAGCATCGAATGATACTTCAGGGCTATATGGCCTTGTCTGTCTAGTTCTTTGCGAGCAATGTACTGTATCATTTCATGATGTGGAACCAACATTGCATGATTTTTTGTTGCGCTGTTCCTTTGTTTCATGCGCCAACATCTTGCTGGGAGATGACTACTAGAAACGCCTCACAATGAATATAAAACGTGTTGCACTAGTTGGAAGAAATATCTCAATGAATGGTAGTTCTACCTATTGGTATAGAAAGGATGATTTAGCTTATTAGCAAGGTAGTATTTGATCAAATTCATGCAAAGTCGGGGTTAACACCTGTATGACAAAAGAGTGAAGCATGTTGTACTTGATTTTGGCTTCATGGCCACCGTCGACTAAGACGAGATCATTCATAGCTGATAGCACCTCTAATGTTGTAAACCCCATATGTAACGGATATTGCTATAATAGAGTGTTTGCATGTTTGAGCAGACGAAAAGTCTGATGATGAATTATGGTCCCATTGTTAGGATGAGTTGCTCAACCAATGTATCAATCGTCGGTCAACTTGCCCACAAATTCAGTGTCCTTGATACATGGATGGTTATGTTTTCTACTTTAGCTAAAATCAACCGTGTAGTCTCACCAGAGAGCTTGGGTCATTGTACACTTTTGCAAGAGAGTGTCAAGCATACCTAAAACATCTTGCTCAGGGGTAATACATTTTTTGCGTTATTTACAGTCATTGTTTGATAGTAGCAAACGTGAATAGCTGACCACTGCAAAATGTCAGTGCTAACAGTGATCTTCAAAGAGGATCAACAATGGGATTCACGTGAGAGTCGTATGAATTACATCCAAAGCAAAGCATGTGTGATGTAGAAGCTAGTGGCTTATTCTTTGTGATGGTTAAAAACCAGTTCTTGTAGTGCTGGCAACTGTATACACCTTTTTCTTTCGCATACAGCTCACTTTTGTAACAATTACAATGCGGTTACGATCAAGCAAGACGCGTACAGCAGATGAGACAAAGCGCAAAGCATTGCCAGTTGACACCAGCCTCGATCAAGGCAAGAGCAATAGTGCGACTACAAGCGGTTCTGAGGCTGTCAATCAAGAAAAACAAGTACACGCACTGATTATGGTTAAAGGCAAAAATCGAGAGAACTGTGTAGTTAAAAGCGAAGATGAAACACCGCATGATAATGCAGCAAAGGGGGAGCGGTCTGAAAACACCCTACCTGAACATATTGCGAAAGGAGAAGATCAAGCATTGCATCAAGATCCAGCTGACAGGGAAGACGCCGTAGCCGAGTATATGGCGAAAGGTGAAGAGGAAGATCTAAACGCTCAGCAAGCCTTACTCGATCATGCTGCTATTCAGCAGGAGGAGAACCAGGAACTAGACCATCAGCGAGCTCATACCGACACATTCGTTTATGAGGCAACTCAAGGCGACAGAATGGACGTTGACCTAGAGCAAGACACGGTTTTCATTAAAGAAGAAGAAGCAGAAGCCAATCAATTCAAAGATGTCATGGATATGGATGCATTTGGTGAAACTGAAGAAATGAATACCAGCACCAACGATGCGATGGATATGGAAAAGAAAGCTGTTAACGGCAATGCTGAGAATGACACTGCCTTGCGTGCACCTATGGATAATAATGTAAAAACCCTTATTCGTCAAATCGCACATGAATGCAGATTATGGAATAGAGCACCAGAGCCAGCTTCTTGGGATCAAAGTATGGTTGAGGACCAAGAAGAAGATATGGAAATAGCCATCAAAGAAGAGACCAAGAAACCGGATGTAACACTAGAGCTTGTTTCTGGTAAGTGAAATGAGAGCCAGCACAGCCAAACACAAGTTAATGACCACTATTGTGTACTTGCAGAGTACATCTATCAATGCCGCAAATGCCCTCGACAAACACGCTCTTTTATGGCACTGTTGGACCACTTTAGCGCTGATCACAAACTCAATTACAAGAGTCGAGCGATACGAAAAATGCATTTGGAACCCAACATCAATGATCCCAATTTCTACTGCCGTGCTTGTGAGAGAACCTTTCAAGTGGATCGAAAATACCGCGACCATCTCAAGAACGTGCACTACATTGTTCTACGCCCAATACTTGATAAGAACAGTGACATCATTCCAGACATTGACGATCCCAACAACTACTGCTGCTCGTGCAAGAGAAAGTACACTGACAAATTCCTATACCGTTCGCATTTAAGGAAGTTTCACAAGATGGAAATTGCGGCCATCAAGGTCAAAACAGTCAAGAATCCAGAGATTCAGCCTGAATGGGAAGACCCACACTTTTACTGCAGATCATGCAATTACAAGTACCCATCCAGATACAAATATCATGAGCACTGCAAGACCATTCACCGCATGAATTTGACGACACTCACTCATCCAGACGTGGCTCCTGATCCGCATCATCCCGACAACTACTGCATTATTTGTAACAGATCCTACAAGCTAAGGTACTATTACCGCGAACATTTGGCTCTCTTTCATGGCAACACTGACTTTTTCCGCTCCAAAAAGCGCAATAAGCAGAGTAGTGCCAGTAGGGATGAGATACAACCAGACATCAACGATCCCAACTTTTACTGCCGTGTGTGTGATCGAAAATATGCTAGAAAATGGAGCTACCAGTGCCATTTGGTATCTGCGCATCACATTGGAAAGCCTTTCAAAAAGACAAGTCTGGAGCCCGAAGAGGATGATCCCAATTATTTCTGCCGTGCCTGTGGACGAGGGTATAACAGCAGAGATACATATCGCAACCATCTCCGCAAAGTACACCACATGCAGCTTAAATCGCTCAAAGACATTGCCAAGGAGAGCGGCGAGCTACCAGATCCGTTTGATCCCAACTTTTACTGTCGTGTCTGTAAGGTGACCAAACCATCCGTCAAGAGCTACCGAAATCACTGCACCTATGCCCATTATATGGTGCTGGGTCCTGCTCCTTTTATCAACCCTGATGCTGAAATTGATGTCAACAGTTTGGTATTCTACTGTGCCAAATGTGATAAGCATTTAGCCAACAAGCAAAAGTTTACCAAACATCTCAACGAGGTCCACCAGATGGGCATTGAGGATCGCTTTGTGTACCCCGATGCTGAAATAGACATAGATAGCCCTACTTTGACCTGCGCCAAATGTGGTATTACCTTCTCTGACAGGTACTGCTATAGAAGACACCTAAAGCACAAGCATAAGCTTAACCTTCCGTCAAGGCTGGCATCGTGAATCCTATAGCAAGGATCAATCCCAATAGCCGTATCTTTTACTGCTCTCACTGTGACAAACGCAGCAACAGAAAGAGTAACTTTATGATTCATTTAAGAAAAATTCATCGTATTGGATATGGATCTATTCGTCATTTTTTTTTTATACTTTTAGTGCAATCATATCAATAAAGGACTAGTACAAACACTCAACGAGAGAGCTTAGAGTCATTCAGCCAAAAGCCTTCCTTAATGCACATGTTGCAGCTCTAGTTACCGCTACTAGAGGTAATATTGTTGAGAGGGCGCAGCAACGGGATGTAAATTACCTGTGCTTTCAGTAAAGTTACGCTTATTCAACAACAATAAAGAATTCTGACACGTCAAGTAGCTATTGCGATCAATACTACTTCTCTAATGGACAGAATAGAGACCAAACAAAAAAAAATAAACTTTTGGGGATTAAGAGGCATTCATTTATTGATAATATACCGTGATCCACAAAACTGTCCCTGTTGTGCCAGAAGAAGGGCTACAACTGTCTATAAAGATTAAGGTATTCTTGATGGGTAGATATGTCTGTGTTGTGCAACAACATGGACAAGCTATGAGAATTGAAGTGCATCTCAGCTATCTAAATACTGAGGTTCACCAGATGTGATAAGCGTTGTACAACAAGATAAATTGCTACTTTGGCATCCAGAATGTAGTATTATAAATAGGAAAACTCTGGTCTTCTTCATCAATAACTCTTTAGTTTTTGTGTCTGATCTTATTCAAATAATAAGTCTTTTCTTGTTTTTATAATATCGAACATTTTTTATAAGCTACAAATAATGATCCTTCTATTCTTTGTAGCTTAATAGTCCCAATGTTTAGCAATTTTAACTTTTAGACCTTACCACCGGACGGGAAGTTATCCAATAATAATAAATTTAGTATTATTCAAAAGCTAAAACTGGTTTCTTTGTGTCGTTTACACTATTTTCACAAATTATTGTCGCACATTTGGAAATAAATTTGTCGCACTTTTCGAAAATAAAATGGCACACGTCTGGAAAGAAATTTGACGTACTAACTGAGAAAAGGTTGGCGCATAAACGAATCAAAAATTGGCGCAAAAGTTGAATGCGACATATGCGACAAATAATCATCTTTATTTCTAAATAGGCTTCTCTTGCAAGCAATCATCATCAAATCTATCACAAGAGTATTTACAGAATCCTTTACGATCGCTAATAAGCACTTGATTGCATGCATCTCCGATTCTAGATGTAAGTGTCTCTTCCTTCAACAACTTCTCTCTTTTAAGCTTGCTCTTACAAACAGACCAGAATTGCTCAATGGGGTTGAGCTCTGGAGAGTATGGAGGAAGGTAGACGCACCTATAACCACGACTTTCTATGAAAAGCTTAATGTCGTCATTCATGTGGATTGGAGCATTGTCCATGATGATCAAGTAGTTGTCCTTAAAAATATCAGGATGCTTGTCCATTTCGTCCATGGTGTCGCTCAAAAAGTTAAAGTAATGGCCTGTAACAGTGCCTTTACTCTGGGTTTAAGCTGGTCCACTTGATCCAGTTGTTTTTCTTTTCTTAGAAGAGGGCATCACTCGAGGCCGTCTTACTTTAATATTGACAACACCAAAAGCAGAAATAGCACCCAAGATTGTTGTTGTTTTTGCCCTAGTATTTGGCACTTTGACAACGGCGCGAGTTCCCACCTTTGACCAAGCAGCAGATCGCTTCATATTGATATGAAATGCTGCCCCGTCGATGAACACGCAATTGCTCATGTAGTCCACATCGGTGTTCATCCATTTCTCTACCCACTCCTATCGTGCTTTGATCTATTCTGGGCTGTTGCGATCCACCGAATGAAAGTGAGCTCTCTTCAGACTAATCTTGCATTTGTTGGTAACGAAATTGTAGAGAGTTGTTTTCGATATCTTGAGGTCACTGAACAAGACTGTCAAGCTTTCCATCATTTGATCCAAAACTAACGCAGGCTCTTCGTCGATTAAATTGATCAAATGAGTTTTATGACGCTCATCCATCAGTGCTGGTCTAGCAACTGGTCTTCCGCTACCCTCTTTTCTTGCGATGTAGGTTTGCGGATCTTGCTGATCGTTTGCTACCCATCTCTGGGCGGTGCGTGGATTGATTTGTAGTTTCAGGTCAGCTTGTCTTGCACTCATGCCTCTTTTATAGACCAAGGCAAACAGCTGCTCCTTTTCTGATTCCTTGTAAGTTTTGTATGTACTGCCTGTCCTCTTGCCTTCCATCTTAACATCTTCTCTCTCTTGCTGGTTTGCATTGTTTTTCTCAGGGTTTTCAGGTGCTTTAAGCTCATGATACATTCCAAAATTCGTCACTGTTTCAATAGGATACATCTCTTCATCTACTTCCATTTCTACGACTGCAACCGCCATGCCTTTGTCGTCGTAACGGTTTTCTTGACCATCTTTATGTACAAAATAATCCATATTCAAAATAAATGTAAAACTAAAGAAGCCCTGAAATAAGTCAATATTAAATCTTTTAATGCGCCAAATTTTGATTTTTTAATGCGCCAAGCTTTTCCCAGTTAGTACGTCAAATTTTTTTCCAGATGTGTGCCATTTTATTTTCGAAAAGTGCGACAAATTTATTTCCAAATGTGCGACAATAATTTGTGAAAATAGTGTAATTTGTACAAGCATATAGCTATAGGAGCACAAGCTGTGATTGGCCAAAGTCATTAGGTACATTGGGACAGTAATATGAGATATTTGAAAACATCAAGTTTTATTATTTTAGAAAACCTTAATGCTTTGTCCATTTCCCTTTATCTTTGATAACAACCTCAATACGTCGAGGCATGCTTTCTATAACCTTTTGGCACTCCTCCTGCTTCATTTGGCCATACCAGATCTCCCTTACCCGCTCATATAATTCATTCATACCCTAGGTTGCGGTTTGATACTCATTGAGACGCCTTTTCAGTTGTCAACAGTCCAGTCTTTGTGCTGTTTACACCACGCACGTCTCTTCTTGATATTAGCGTCACTAAGCAAAGGCTTCTTTTCCTTCTCGATAGCCCCCAAGCCCGCAGTGCGAAATGTTCTACGAACGGCTTTCGTATGAGGGTGTAGGATAAAAAGGGTGGATAAAAAGTAAGGGTGGATCCGGATAATAAATAGACCGTGGGGGTACGGGGCGTAGGTAGGGGTAGGGTGGATATAGTGTAGGGGGTACAAAATACGTGAAATGAGTGTCAAATTTTAGCTTTTATTCATGCAGATCTATTTTCTGATCTGGCAAATACGATAACATGCATACACCGTGTTAGAGATATCTTTCAAAAGACGCTCTGCCACGTCTATATCTGAGGTGAGCACCTTCATTTACTGCTGTTTCCAATTGTCAATATCTACGAGGTATACAATTCCACCAATTGTCTTATAGCATCTTGTATAAAAATGCCTACCATCATAGCAAGTCGAGTAGACTCTACCGTGCAATTTGTATTTTAAGGTCTGTGATATGTGGATATACGTAGACAGGTAAACATTGTTTCCTGCTGTCCGTCCAGGGACAAAGTTTGCACCCTCTTGTATGAACAGGAACTCGGGAAACTGATCATCTTGAGGTAGTACTTTGAGTGATGTCGAAACTCCATCACACCCTGGAAAATTACACTTTCCTTTCTGATGTTCTTCGAGCACCACCTTCTCTCTGAACAAGTCATTGAATTTCACGTCCAGTGCCGCTTCATTGATAAATCCACGACAGTCTCTCAATTCCTCGACGATAGTGGTTGGAATCATGTAGATAAACTTAAAAAAGGCATCTCTAGCATACGCATGCGCTTTTTCTACAGAGCAAGACACTTTTCTTTCACATTGCAACGACAAAAATGCACAAATCTTGCTTGCAAAGGCGCCCGACAAACGCTGTAGTATCTTGCTCGCCAAATCGTGAGTATCACCTTCATGGCCTTTCGGGAATGTCTTGACCATTCGGGGAACAATAGAGACAATCTTGTATTCTGTCATATTCCAAAAAAACTGTCTTACTGTAAGGGTAGCTGCACGAATACCAAAACGAGACTGCTGGGAATAAGACTCATAAGCATTGACAAAAAGACTATCATAGACATTGCTTTGGTCAGCGAAAGACATATCCACAAACGGAAGAACGGCATTGAGCAGGAGCTCAAAAGATGCATCGATAAAACAAGAATTACTTTAGTTGGGGAAAATGTACGTAGGAACAGATAAAGTCGAGTATTTGTCTGGATCGTTATTTTCGTAATCCTTTACGAGCCATTGGTATTTTTGAAGAAGAGATGCCCTTTTTTGTGGTACCAAGAAGCCGGCAGTGGCAGGTAAATCATTTTTAAGTGGAGGCTCACTTGTCATCCTGGTCGCATCGCTTGTATCGGGTTCGATTGCTACTAATGTCGAAGTCTCATGGGGCATTGGGGGAGAGCAAAGATCAATTACTGTATCAGATATGAATTTTTGAATGCCTTGAATCGTAAGATCAATACATGTACCATCACTTGCAGGAAAGGGTGAGTTCGAAGGAGGCAAAGGCAACGAAAAATCAGAATCGGATAGTGCTCTCATCTTGGATGAGGTAGGCTCAGACTTGGGTTGTAAAACTGATGTGGGCTTGCATTTGGTCTTCATTAATGATGAAGAAGAAGAAGAAGAGGAAGGAAAGGAAGAGGAAGAGGAAGAGGAAGAGGAAGAGGAAGAAGAAGAAGAAGAGGAAGATGATACAAGATCAATAACGGACGATTTCGATTCTTCATCTGAGCCGACAACATCTTCAACAGGTATTCCAAGGTCTAAAATATCAATGATACGTTACAGACACAGCAATTAGAAACTATTGCAAGTATCCTTACCATCAAACATATTCTTAATGCCTTTATCTAGGTCCTCAGTTCTATCAAATACATTTTCTGCTTTATCGCTTTTGCATTCGTCGTCTGAGAGTAGTTCAAGGAACAGTTTCTCATCACTGATATCATCATCTGGGAAATCATTCATCTTGGGACAGTTCCTCTCCATTTCATCAGTTTCATCCAGATGCTCAATTATGGCAGCATTCAAACTAATATCACGGGTTTTTGCTTTCTTGGCCTTGCGTTTGCCATCCTCCTCAGCATCGCTAATGAGCACCACTTCTTGTTTTCTCTTCTTGGTGCCAAAGAGTGCTGTGTTGTTATCTGGCGCATGGCCATCATTAATTTCATACAGAGTTGCAGACTTTTTTGTTGGCTTCTTGGGTTTGTTTCCGTAATGTGGTCGGATATTATGGTCATAAAAACCCAACAACATCATTCCATCACGCTTGGCGACCTGCAACAAAAGTCTTAAGCTTGTCGAAACGGGTTGTCTTTTCTCTGGCATCAACTTGTACAAGGCACTATGGAACGCCTCAGTGGTATTGGATGAGCGGCTCTTGTGTTGCCTCAAGTCGTCCTTCATCAAAGACTTGCATCTGAATACCATACTTGAGACACCAGGTTGGAACCACCACTGTAACCCCTTTTTACAGTTGGGAAAGAAGGTCAAAAGCTCCTTAACAGTTCGAAAGAATTCGATACTGTTTCTTGTGGTACGGAACCGATGGACTAGCTTCAAGAAGGTATTATCAATCTCATCTGGCTTGACAACTTGGCGGTTGTTGAACATGCACTTGACTGATTGCATCCAATGCATATAGCACCCTTTTAAAAAAGGTAATGCAATGTGCTGCTTGACACCAAAGTTACCCCTGAGGGCTAGTATGAAACCTTCGCGTTGGGCAGCTGAAAAGTCCATAATGACTCCCAAAAACTTCTCCAGTTTGACATCAAATTTTCTAAACAAAGCAACAAAGTATTCTTTGAAAACATGTGTAGTGTGGCTTTTGATTATCGCTTGATAAAAGACGACATGCTTCCGGAGTTGCTCGATATAGATGACACTTGAGCATAGACTAGATAATAGCCCTTTGGGACAGCCTTGAAAGTGACATCTGTTATGATCGGTTGATCTGCGAAAGGGAGATTACGCTAAAGCATTTCAGGTGAACAGAAGCTCACAAAAAACTTGCTAGGGACAATCTGTGTGGAATCCATGAAGCCTGGATACTTCTTATCATCAAGATCTTCAAAGGCTGCTACCACATCTTCCTTGGTAGAGTATAGATCTTGTTGGATCTTCGACTTCCGGATCCCATACTTGGTGCGTCCATGATTAGCCATTACACTGTTGATTTCTCTGACGCTTTTCGTGATGGCGCCAGTAGATGGATCGATGCCAGCAATGGCAGCGGCAGCAGTGATGTTTGGTCTATCTTTTACCATATTATTTAACTCTTTTTTTTTTCGTGTCTATCAAGATGAAGCGAGTTGTACTGTAGGGGAAAAACTGTCCCGTTCGTTTAATATTTTGTCTTTTTGCACAAGTTTTTGGTCATTTCTTTGTATACAAAGTCGAAATATATATCGTTTGAATGAGAGAAAGTAGTGCTATTTATACATAATTATAACTTTTTCAAAAACTAAAATCCAATGATTTTATTGGTTAAAAAATAAATACAGAAAAATGTACATTTTATTATAAAATCATTAATAGTGAGTTGAACCACCTTTGCTCTTGATGACAGACTTGATTCGGGCAGGCATACTATCAATATATTTCTGGCACTCTTTTTCTGTTATTTTGTACCACTGAATGTTAATACGCCGCTCTAATTCTTCTTTTGTAGAGGGCCTAGTGGGATACTTATTAAGACGAAGCTTTAGGAGATGCCAGACATGTTCAATGGGGTTAAGATCGGGACTTTGGGGCGGCCAATCCATGATTTCGTCTAGGTTAAACCCATTGTCGGCGAACCATTGTTTAGTAATGCCCGATGTATGCGGTGTTGCTCTGTCTTGTTGAAATCGCACATCAGATGGTGTCTTCCCAAAGTGCTCAAAAGTGTCGTTCAATGATGTCTTCGAGATATCGACATACAAGCCCGAGTTTATTGCGTCCTTCAATAATGGTAGTACCATAACCAGGCCCCTCCGCTGTTATATAACTCCAGAACATGACCCCACCGTCATTTCCCTGCAACTGAGACTTGACTTGATACGACTGCATGATTCGGCCACCATTCGTCCAGTAAAAAGAATTACCATCTGAGCCCCAAAGGTTTATTCTTGTTTCATCCGAAAACACCCAACGACGCCAATCAGCAATAGTAAGATGCCTATGCTTTTTAGCCCACGCCAATCGAAGCCGCTTGTTTGTCTTACTAACAAAATTGGTCTTTACTTTTCTACGAGATTTAAGTCCATTTCGTCTCAATGACTTGCGGATGCCATTAATTGACATATCATGGCCCATCGATCTTAAAATTTCTTGTGCTGCTCTGGAATTATCTAAAGCACCTGATCGAAGCTCTCTTGACACTAGGGACATAGTTTTAGCACCAAGTTTTTTCGGTCTTCCGCCAAAAGGTCTAGCTGGGTCAGGGCAATATAGTTTTCTGAGCCTTGTAAGAGCAGAGTTACCCACTCCTGGATACAAAATTTTTATCTTTGAGAACGAAAGACCACGTTGGAGCAAAGATTGGAGAATGTTGCGCAAATCTTGTGTTAAACGAGCAGGCAAAATGAAAGTTTTGAAAAAAATAAGAAAGCAAAGAAATAAAGAAAAGAATATGGAAAAACTAGCTTCTTTTATACCTTTAGAATGCTCCTGGGATATTAAATATCCTGAGCATACCGCGAGTAGTTTTTTAGGTTTCTTCGATACGTTTATTGGAAGTAAAGATATCAACCATTTTATATCATCTAGAATTACCCACCTAACATTTTTGCCACGTCTCACTCTAGCTGGTTATACTGGGATTAGAATATAGTCCAGCCATAAGGTTTTTATGTTGCTGTAATCCCTATAGGCTGTTCTATCGAACGCAGTATGGGGTAGCTTTGTTTTTTGAGTTTTGGCAATATACTGGGTAAAAGTCAAGATTATTTGAACGAACGGGACAGTTTTTCCCCCTACAGTAGTATAAATCGATATCGTACATCTAATCCAGCGTACATACAGTTTATATCTAAATCTAGTAACTGGATGAACTGTCGGAATGTAGATCATAGTGGATGTATTCCACAAAGATCAATTTTCATGTTTCTCGAAATACTGGATCACAAAAGTAAATGCTGCATAGAGAAAAGTACTCTTTGATACTAATCGTAATATTATAGAAGAATCAGCACGCAACATATACCTCTAGTAGAACAAGTAATTAAGCTTTCATAGATATAGCGCAGTAACTCACATTTCTTTTCCATTTTATAATGTGCACTATCACTATAGCCAATGCAGCCATCTCCAGTATCAAAAAATGTATCTGCATCAAACAAATCAAAGGCAAAGGAATATGAAAAGCACAGAAGATATTCATCACCAGAAACGCAAGATTTGCAAAGACAGTAAGTTTCTCATCATCACCTGGAGTTAGCCATTTTATGCTGATATTCTCTCTATCTCTTAAATTGTAGAAACATAAAGGTAATAATAAGGCATTGATATCATAGATGGAGCTACTTATCTTTGTGTATTAGGGACCCAACAATAAGAGAGTGCGCAAGTCGTAAGGAATTCTGATCTCTATGCTTATTCTGATTAGGCTACGCTTTGTTGTTATTGCCCGTAATGTAATATCATCATGTTTCTCTGTAGTAGTAGCGCAATTATTATATGTCAAGAAATAAACAATGGTTTCTATTGTAATAGCACTAAATGCTATTATATATCTGATTTATTTTTTTATGAATATTTTGCAAACCACCCTAAACTACATGAATTTTTTGAATTTTTCTGAATTAAGTGAGCACTTTTCCGAATTTCTCTGAATGCCATTCAGAAAAATTTCGACAAAATTTTAGAAATATTCAGCAATATTCAAATCTTTTTTAGTCACAGTGGAATGATGATCCATGGTGCAGTGAAATCAGGTTTAAATAGATTTCACAAAAAAAATAAAGCAATAGTAAAATACAATGGAAATCAACTGTATTTTATTTGTGTATAAAATGAACTGAAGATCCTGGTGTTGTAAATCTGAAAGTACGTGAGAATGGATATAAGTTTATTTTCGTAAAATCAGATGAAGAGGAGAAGGAAGAGTGAATGTCTACTGCTATTTATATGTATGATTTATGGATTGCTTACACACCCGTCTAGAATGGTGTTCTCATGCTAAGTTTTAGTGTCAATCCTCACTTATGTTAAATGGTAATTATTTCAGATATAGATGATCAGTCTAAGTATCTTTAGTTGCTCTTGGCAACGTTAATTACTTACATTCCTTATCTGCTATCTTTTGACATATAGAGAATAGCTTACTGAAACTTAGCTCATGTGAATATCATGGTTATCGTTTACAGGTTGATACTGTTTATTTACATATGCTCCATATGTGCATAGTTTATTACTGAGTTCAATCTACGATCTTGTGATTCAGGAACAGTTAGATGTGTGAATACAACACCTGGAATTGAGTAAAAAAAGAAGAGTATTTATACATTTGCAACTAGCTTGTAGGATTAGTGATGATAGAGAGCAATAGATGCTGCTATTGCGATATCTGGCAAATGTTGTTGACGTTTGATTTAAAGTGGTAATCAATGCGAGAGCACTGGCCATAAGGGTCGATTTGAGTAACCTTGATGGGCTTGGGTGAGCTATCGTCATAGCATGATTTAATGTAACCTTGATGGTTTAAAGTGTGATGTTTGTTATTGAAGTATGGAACCCTTTATCTGGGATATTGTGCAACTATGGCAGCGGGGCATAGTTGTCATATTTGAATATGCTTGTTATTGATTTGATTCTATTTGGATAAAGATACCATCACTTATTGCGACCATCATGGGTGTGATTGAATACACTGTGATCAGGAGTGATTCATTCACACAATGTGCGATATAAGCATGCATCTTTGCTTTAGTATTTTTAAATGGATTTTTGATGTACATTTGAGCGCTTTCATTAATAGATCCAAATAACATGAATTTGAATGAGTGCTATTTGATGAACTTTGGTTTTCAATTAAGTTGCGTTTGGGTGGCTATTTCATTACATGATCTTTGTCTGGTCTTTGTTTGGTCTTTGTCTGGTCTTTGTCTGATCTTTGTCTGGTCTTTGTCTGATCTTTGCTTTGTCTGATCTTTGTCTGGTCTTTGTCTGATCTTTGTCTGGTCTTTGTCTGGTCTTTGTCTGGTCTTTGTTTGGTCTTTGCCTGGTCTTTGCTTTGTCTGGTCTTTGTCTGATCTTTGTTTGGTCTTTGTCTGATCTTTGTTTGGTCTTTGTCTGGTCTTTGTCTGGTCTTTGTCTGATCTTTGTCTGGTCATTGTCTGATCTTTGTTTGGTCTTTGTCTGGTCTTTGTCTGGTCTTTGCTTTGTCTGGTCTTTGTCTGATCTTTGTTTGGTCTTTGTCTGATCTTTGTTTGGTCTTTGTCTGGTCTTTGTCTGGTCTTTGTTTGGTCTTTGTCTGGTCATTGTCTGATCTTTGTCTGGTCTTTGTCTGATCTTTGTTTGGTCTTTGTCTGATCTTTGTTTGGTCTTTGTCTGGTCTTTGTCTGGTCTTTGTCTGATCTTTGTTTGGTCTTTGTCTGGTCATTGTCTGATCTTTGTCTGATCTTTGTTTGGTCTTTGTCTGGTCATTGTCTGATCTTTGTTTGGTCTTTGTCTGGTCTTTGTCTGGTCTTTGTCTGGTCTTTGTTTGGTCTTTGTCTGGTCATTGTCTGATCTTTGTCTGGTCTTTGTCTGATCTTTGTTTGGTCTTTGTCTGATCTTTGTTTGGTCTTTGTCTGGTCTTTGTCTGGTCTTTGTCTGATCTTTGTCTGGTCTTTGTCTGATCTTTGTTTGGTCTTTGTCTGATCTTTGTTTGGTCTTTGTCTGGTCTTTGTCTGGTCTTTGTCTGATCTTTGTTTGGTCTTTGTCTGATCTTTGTTTGGTCTTTGTCTGGTCTTTGTCTGGTCTTTGTCTGATCTTTGTCTGGTCATTGTCTGATCTTTGTTTGGTCTTTGTCTGGTCTTTGTCTGGTCTTTGCTTTGTCTGGTCTTTGTCTGATCTTTGTTTGGTCTTTGTCTGATCTTTGTTTGGTCTTTGTCTGGTCTTTGTCTGGTCATTGTCTGATCTTTGTCTGGTCTTTGTCTGATCTTTGTTTGGTCTTTGTCTGATCTTTGTTTGGTCTTTGTCTGGTCTTTGTCTGGTCTTTGTCTGATCTTTGTTTGGTCTTTGTCTGGTCATTGTCTGATCTTTGTCTGATCTTTGTCTGGTCTTTGTCTGGTCTTTGTCTGGTCTTTGTTTGGTCTTTGTCTGGTCATTGTCTGATCTTTGTCTGGTCTTTGTCTGATCTTTGTTTGGTCTTTGTCTGATCTTTGTTTGGTCTTTGTTTGGTCTTTGTCTGGTCTTTGTCTGGTCTTTGTCTGATCTTTGTCTGGTCATTGTCTGATCTTTGTTTGGTCTTTGTCTGATCTTTGTCTGGTCATTGTCTGATCTTTGTTTGGTCTTTGTCTGGTCTTTGTCTGGTCTTTGTCTGGTCTTTGTTTGGTCTTTGTCTGGTCATTGTCTGATCTTTGTCTGGTCTTTGTCTGATCTTTGTTTGGTCTTTGTCTGATCTTTGTTTGGTCTTTGTCTGGTCTTTGTCTGATCTTTGTCTGATCTTTGTTTTGTCTTCGTCTGATCTTTGTCTGATCTTTGTCTGGTCTTTGTCTGGCCTTTGTTCGGTCTTTGTCTGATCTTTGTCTGATCTTTGTCTGATCTTTGTCTGATCTTGTCTGGTCTTTGTCTGGTCTCTGGTGTCGTTTGTTCTCTGGTTTTTCGATGGTGCTGGTATTGCTGCTGCTGTTGCGAATCCGGTCTTTCCTGGTTTACTGTCTTTGGTGCATGTTTCTTCTCTGGTCTATTTGTGGTTGTGGTAAGTGGTAAGTATCTTCTTTCTTCTGGTCGGAATGATATAAAACTTCTTTGAACGTTTGTATTATTGCTTCCTTTCTCGTGATAATGCATTTTATCATGATGTTTACTTTGTTGCGCTTTCTTCTTCTTTTGCTGGTTGTGTTGCCTCTGTGGTTTGACATGAGACAACATTAGTCATTATGTTGTAGTGCAAATTTATACCACCATTGCTTTTGCAGTTGTGCGTGTTTGTGTTACTCTACATTCGACTATTTACCATGCACTTTGCTCATGTATGCAATACTGTTGCAACAACAACGAGCTCTTTTGAACATCTTTGATGTTGTATTTATGATATGCTTTTCTTTGACTCGCTTTGTGTGTGTGGAATTTGAGGCTTGATAGACTAAAATTCACGGAAAAAAAAGAATAAAAAAAACAGTAATGTCAACTTGATAAAGGTATATTTTATTATCAAACTGACAGGTGTAAAGTAAACTGAAGTCTCTCTACTGGCCAGGTAGATGATCCTTCTTATATACTATAACAATGGATAAAAGTTCTATTAATTAGATTGACAAATAAGTCAACTCAGATCAACTAATGTCTAATCATGCTAAAAGACAACCCCAGCAAGCTAATCATGATTTAGCTCTGTCTGGATGAATAATTAAACTCTCATCCGAAGTACCCTGATCTATCCTTTCTATAAGGATAATTAATATCGATCTAGCAGCATGTATCCGATAGATACAGTCTTAATAGTCTATATTAATAGTACATATCTGAGTGTATATCGCTAAGCATACATCTTTAGCATGTATCTGGATATATGGCATGTCTCAAGCATATCGTATGCATGTCTATAGCATGTCTCATATATAGTACAAGTCTGTAGTACATAAAGTATCTGTAGCTAGTATCACGGATATAAGCATGTGTCTTATAGCGTGGATCATGAAGTGCACATCTGAAGCAACAAGCTCATATTGCATTAATCTTGGTGCCTATCCAGATATGGTAAACATCCGTAGTCAATGTCGGAATACAAGCATAAGTCTATAGTGCCATCCATGTCCGTGGTGCCATCTATAGCCTATATCTTATATAGTATGAATCTTATAGTACTAGCGTATCTGAAGTCCATATCTTCTCATAGTATAAATCGATATCGTACATCTAATCCAGCGTACATAGAGTTTATATCTAAATCTGGTAACTGGATGAACTGTCGGAATGCAGATCATAGTGGATGTATTCCACAGTGCGGTCAAATGCAGCGGGAAGGACTTCTTCAACAGTTTCGTCAGGAGATTGATTGAAGAAATCTTACTCCATTTCATAACTTGAGTTGTCCATGTTGCTTAAAGTATTGATGAAATATAATAAGGTAGATGAACAAAATGAAGCGCCTGATCCTACATGTCAAAAACTTTTATTGCTCTGCCCTGTCGAGGATGTACGTATAATGCAATGTAATCTATCCATCCATTGCTAGCTACACCATATCCACCCTACCCCTACCTACGCCCCGTACCCCCCACGGCCTATCTATTATCCGGATCCACCATTACTTTTTATCCACTCTTTTTATCCTACACCCGTGTGAGCTTTTATCTGGAAATCTTTCTCCGACATTTTTGTGACATTGACGGCGCTTGAAACCCGCTCTTTGGTTACCTTTCGAACACAGTAGCGCTTGCCGGCTTCAGACAACACCCTAGGACAACCAGACCCGGACAATATTTCATTTTGACCCAAAGACAGCTTTTCAACAGTTTTTCGAATCGAAACGCCGCTTTGAAGCATTGTGATTGCAGAATTAACCTTGGAGACAGCAATGGCCTTTATGGCTAGATAATCGACCTACCTGATATTTAGAACTCCGAGTTGGATAATGGAGACTACTTGAGCTAGGTGAAGCTTCCTTATACTACGCTCTTGAGGTTATTCCAGATTGTGGATTTGAGTTATCACTGAATTTGTGATTTTTCAAAAGATCTTACAATACTGTGCCAATGAACATAATACTTTTAACCAACTATGCCATATGTGCACATTGCTTAATGTCAACTATCTGTACATTGTTATAGAGGCGTTAGTTTTAGCTTTCGGAAAATACCAATTCATTATTATTGGAAAACATCCCGTCCGGTGGTAAGGTCTGAACGTTAAAATTGCTAAACTGTTGCATACAAGCGTGCATCTTAGGCTACATTCAGTTTCTCCTCAAGCCACTTTTTACAGTGCAGCAATATAGATGATGTTTATCGTATCACATCACATCTATGTTTACAAGTCCAGTCAATTGTGTGTGCACGGGTGCCTCAGGAACTACAATAAATTCAATCTCCCTGATGCCAAGATATCGAGATCCACCTACACAATATGAAACATATCGACTTAAGTGGCCTCTCAACAGGCTATACCAACAATCCATAAGACCCCAGTGGACTGCTATTTATATACCATCTCAACGTAGTAGTCATTGACCAGGGATCTATCATATTTAAGCTAGTTAGATGCCTTGTTATAAAGAAGCTCTTTGCTTTCGTTTTAGATACAGTTGACAACAGATTATTATCATGGACTATTATTTCGAGTTCATCATAAACATTGGAATAGTTCTGTGGGTCACAGCTAGTTCAAATACGTCTTTTTCTTCCAAAAATTGCAAGTTTCAAATACGACGGTTGCCAGCCCAAGTCGATGTCGGGAGGAGTTGAGGTTGTTGGTGTAGCTTGAACGAGAATTGCACAAGGTGATGATCCGAGTTGAGATTGATATCACTTTCAATAGATAAAAAGGGATTAGCCGAGAATATATTGGGGCGTGAAATCACGAAATCAATGATGCTTGTGCCTCGATTAGACTCAAATGTAGGTTGTCCGAATGTAGAAATACGATTCCAGAGATTAGCCTAATGGACTGTAAGCCAATTGAGGAGATAGTTGCTACGAGGGTTCGTACTACGAGTATCACCAGTGAATGAGCCAAGACGAGTGTTGAAATCACCAAGACAAATAACTGACGATGAAGAGTTGAAGTCAACACTACCCAATACAGTTTGATAGTCTGCAAAGGATAGCGCTGGTGGTAAATAGAAGCCATGGACAGTAAGCGAGTTACCAATCACGATACTGAGCTTGTTGTGTTGTGTGGTTGTTGGATCAGTGCTACGGTGAACATAGTGAGGAAAATGAGGTCGAATTAGAAATGTCAAACCACCATTGCCTTTGGATGCATCACCTGAGATGGTAGCATATTGATGATGTTGAGCCCATTGAGTGAATAGATCACCTTTGAGCAAGAAGGTTTCCGTGAGTAGTAAAATGTCGATGTGATGTGTTTCTATATAGTGTATCACTAAATCCAAGGACGTAGAGATACCAGAAACGTTGAGCATTGCAAGGTTGAAAGTAGGCTGTGAGTCTACAATCATTGATTCGTATCCATGGGGCTGGAGCCAGCGTTACTAGCAGCAGTCAGAGGTGGAGGATTTGAACCAGGTTGAGAAATGCTGGCATCGGCATTGTTGGTGGAGGTTGTAAGAGAGGCAAACAAGTTGGAGGCATCAAAGCCTTTGAGAACAGAAGAGCGAGCAGTGTTGGCAGCACCGATTTTGCGAACGCAATCAGGCTTCAGCTTGATGAACTCATCAATAATGACAGGCGGGACAAAGTGATTATCAGCACTGTCAAGGGCATTGAAGAACTTGAGGATGATCAGACCCATACGGGATTCACGAAGTTGAGTAGCAGCTTGGAGCATGCGGTTGTAGTAGATGGCCTTAGCTTTATCATCCAGTTGTTGAGCATTAAAAGTCTTCAAAAGATGGGGATCACCCAGATTTTTACCAGAGATAGGATTGAAATCAGTGATGGGATGAAGTTCGTCCTTTTCACAGATCTTAAGGATTTCAGCAGCATAGTGGGAGTGTACCAGTAGAGAGACAACATGCTTGGCAGGACGTTGGATGGCATATATACGTTTGAGGTTGATTTTGAGCAACTCTAAACGAGTGCGAAGATCGGCGTGCTTGGTTTTGTGGCTACAAGGAAGGTAGACACAAGTATAACCAGGAGGAGGCAGAGCTGAAGTGGCGGTATTAGAGGAGGAAGACATTTGCATATCATCACCATCAGTTGAGTCAGTAGCAGTAGGAGTAGAAAATAGACGTAAAGCCCATTTCTTGGCTTCAGCAGCATCAGAGGGGACTTTGGCTTTAGAAGAAGACTTCTTGGAAGTTTTCTTGTTAGAACCAGAGCTCTTCTTGGAGTTGGCAGTAGTGGTGGCAGAGTTGGCAGTAGGTTTGGCATTGGCAGATCCCTTTTTGGTACCTGAATTCAAGGTTGGGAAATCCTTTTCCGATGCATAACGAGATGCAGCAGATCCAGATTTGGTACGTGTGAAGCTGACATTTGGAGTAAGATTCAGACGAGTGGCTGAGGCAGCAGAGGTATTATTGGTAGCAGCAGTGAGGGTGGATCGTTCCAGTAAACGGGTGAGAATCAGATTCTGTTCTTGGAGCTTGACTACCAGATCAATCAACTCTGATTGCTTCAAGTTATTGTAATAATCACGGCCGGCAATGTCTTGCTGCATTGAATCGCGGCGGCGCTTATTGGAGGTGGAGGTGGATGCATTGGTAGAAGCTGAGGCAGATCCAGAGGTGGTGATCATAGTGGAGGTCCAATCGGAGGATGGTGCCTCGATGGATTGTGCTGCACCGGTAGAACTCGGTGGAGCAGAGTTTAGATTCGGCGGGATCGGCGAACCTGGCATTCGGAAAAGCGAAAGATTAAGATGGTTGGGGTGATTAAGCGGCTAAACAGGCGGCTGAACGGCAAGAGGTTTTTCCGAAAAAGTATAAATACTGCTGATGTCTACACGCGTAGAGTCGATAGTATCTCCTCCTCAGTTTAATATTGGATTTTTATTTATTTACAATTGTAGTCAACTGCAGAATCGGTATGATCATATGTTGCAAGACTAACAGTGATTCGGCGGGAAAAAGCATGTTTTAAATTAAAGGTTGAGGGAAGCTGCTACAGGGAGGGGACCAATAAAGTAAACGGCATCAAAACCCACCAGAGAGGAGGAGAAACAGAGGGAGGAATGGCAATGGCCGCGCCGCAAGACGGGGGAGACGAACAGGACTCAAGGTAGAAACCGGCCAGACGCACCGCAGCACACCTAAACGTGCAAGCACAAATACCGAGTAACATGCCAGGTTAGAAAGGCGGAAAATATGGATGCGAAGGTGGGATTCGAACCCACGACCTCTCGGCATACTCACTGCTTCCGCATGAAGCTCTAACCAAGTGAGCCATTCAAGCATCCATGTATCTCCTCCTCAATGGTCCAACGGCTAGGATTTATCGCTTTCACCGATACGGCCGGGGTTCGACTCCCCGTTGGGGAACTTTTACCTTTTGGTTAAAAAGAAGTGTATGTAGTCTATTATCAAATTAACATTCTTTTTGCATAGTGTTGTTACAAGTCGTAGCATCTACTTTCTTTTTCTGCCACCATATATAATCATTGAATCTGCTTGTCTCTATTATACAAATAAGACACATCACTTTTAGTATCGTTTAAATTACACTCTGGCTACAAATCAATCTCAACTCGAAATGCTGCATATCAAGCGGACATGAATTAAAGACCCAGATCAACGCTGCAATACCTTCCGTATCTTGTATCCAAAAAGAACAATCTTATATCAAACCTTACTTCTTAAATCCATGAAATGCAATTACATAACCAAACCATACGAAACCATATACATTGGCACTTGTAAATTAAGTAAACAATTCTTCATTCACCGAAGGATATTAGTACAAAAAGATTATCAAACCACAAATCAATCCTATGTTAACCAGGACATTATTACAGACATAAAGAATAGCAAAATAGTATAAAAGCATAACTCTCAAAATCAATTAATAAAATCGTCTTATAATTTACCAATATTTCAATACACATCTTTTATAAAGCTCATTAGTTGTTATATTTACTTCTTTTCTTATATCAAGCATCTGTTATTTGTAAGATCCCTTGAATTTATAAATCTCACATATTATAGTCGATCCATTGTAAGCTCTTTTATATATATTTCTGTATTACTTTCAATTTTCTACTTTTACTTCTGTTTATTTGATTATTCTAGCTGGACAACTATAAACCTGGTGCTTATTTGATAGTTAGATCTGCTTTGGCAAATTTACTATCTCTTTCATACTTTTTTTATCAAAACTATATGCGCTACTACCAACTTGCCTGTAACAATAGAATTGAGATAAAAGATGATCAATATTATTTTGCAAACTGATTTAATATTTATACTAACTAAAAGGCTACACACAAAGCCTGTGTGTACCTGACAATTGTTACAAATCGACTTTGCTTTGTAACAAAATCTCTCTTTTTGTTGTAAATTGCCTTTGCTATCAGATAGACTACATTTCTCTGCTTACTGCATTGGATCCTACTTTTACTACTACAAATTGATATTAAAATTTTTAAATATTTCCTATATTCTTCAAACATGCTCTGAATTTTATATTCAAGAGTTACAAATCAGTTTCTATTCAGCCTCATTTTACTTTGACGTATGTCAACTTGATCAAACCCTTAAACATTACCGTTTCCTACTGAAAGCACTTAAATGGGAATCAAATTGACATTTATTCAACCATTCACTACGGCGCAAGGCGATTTGAATCTAGTGAAAAAATCCCTAACATGATGAAAAAAAAAACACTTCCTTGAAATTGCAAATATATGGAGTTTTTCGCCACATTTAAGGAAACTTAGCGTATGGAAAATAGCATGAATTTAGGGACCCAGTATGTTAGTGGATAAGCCTATATATTATGGCACAGTTACACGAGATCTCAATTGTATAATTGGGTATTTGGGTAAAATACTGCAGTTTATTACTGTCAAATTTTGATACAAATACTTCAAAACTATACTATTTCATATTTCACATAAATCAAAGAATACATACATTGCAGGTGGTAGCCTCGAACTTTGGGAAATCTTCATCCTTTGAATATCTAGGGTAACGATTGTCAAAATGAAAGTTTGTAATCTACATACTTTATTGATTTTGATTTCTCCGTAAAGCAACGCTTTGATTTCCTGTATTCGATCTTCTTAATCTCTTTTCCCTATGCGATATTGCCTCATCTTGGGAGTCGTTTTCCATGACCTGGAAAGAAGAACCGAGAGAACCGTCATTAAAGGTCGCACCCTCATTACCTATATAAGCGATTTACCGTAATAATATTAGTAGCAGGCTTTGATGAATTACTTGATATACCAGCTTTGCTATAACAATTGAATGTTTGATACAGTGCTACCATCCAAAGATTGTGTGATAGTGCCAAGGGTCAAATTGTTCATTTCGAATAAATTTTCTGGCGATTGCGAGCCATCTTCGACATAGAAAGAGTCTTCAGTGATGGCAATGTCTGTGCTCTGTGACAGTGACGAAGAAGGACCGACAGAGCAAGGCTGAGAGGGAGGGGCACTAACGACGAAAGAAGGAGAAGAATTGCTATCCGATTCTTCACATCTCTTTTGCTATTTCCACTCTAACAACAAGTATAAGAAAGTCAGATGTGGATGTCTTTGTGATGTATCACCTTCGACCTTATGGATTACGTTTGGGTTGAAGTTATTTTCGTACGTCTTTGCCAGTAACGCACGAGTTCCTCAACTGTCCACACATCTATTCAAAGGAATAGATATATATTCAGTACAAGAGTCTTCGCGTTGTTTTATAAAGGGTCGCTTTTCTTCATCCATTAGCTCTTTCCAGTAGCATTCTTTACTGTGATTCTTCTTCGCTGTCTCTGAAAGACTTACGCTTGCTGCCAAGGAAAAATTGTTAAGTGAGTTTTTATGTTGTTTTTACCTATTCTTCCTTGTCAGCTCTTTGGTGGTTTGTATCATCATCGTCAGGCAGAAGTTTTATATGGTGTCAAATGAGCGCCAGCAGGCCCCATCCTTCCAATACTCAACTGGATTCTGTCGATATTCTGCTTAAAATTATGCTCGACATCGTTCACAAGAAGCCAAATCAAGCGGTCTACCCTTCTACTGCTTTTCCGTTGCAGGTAGTTGCTTTTTAGCTGATTATGCCAGCTCTCAACATAGTTGTTAGTTTCCATGTTGGTGAACACTTGAGGTTGATAGGCTGCAACCCATCTCTTGAAAGCGTCATTTTCGATGTAGTTCCGCTTCAAGTAAATAAGGAAAGTTTGGCAGAAAGCAAAATCCTCATAGAATTTCATAAGCTTTTCCTGGAAAACTGCCTCGTTTTTTTTTTCGTACATCATGCTCTTCAAATGAACATGAATGTTTCGTCTCATTGCGGTGTTGGCGGCTGTGGATCCCAGCGCAACTCCCCATCTAACCAAAGTTTGATAGATTCACGCACGTCCGAATGTCTAACGAAAGCTTTTTTCCTGGATCTTTTTGAAAATGTTGTGAATTTCTTCTGCATGAACCATTTGGTCTCTGTGGACAATGGGAGTGGATAGTGATCTAAAATGACCTGGCTCCAAGTTGATAGTTGCAAAATTTTGCTCGACGTATCTTACAAGGCTTTGCAGGATTGAAAAACGAGTTTCTCTTTTTCGAAATCCTTCCCGCAAACGGGTTTCAATCAATACCTTGACTTCGTCTGACAAAGGTAGGTATTGAAGGTCTTCCAACGATCCGATTACATGGCTGTGATCGTTAATCGTGGTCAACACTACTTTGGTCGGGTCAGACTTGTACACAGTCGCTTTCAATTTGGCTGTACACCCTTGTTTCTTGGATCGCTTCAATACTTCTTTGGGTGCGCCATTTTTTCCAGTGTTTTGCTCTCGAATACGCTTCTCGCCCTCCATATGGCAAACGTACTCTTAATACCACATCTCTGGGTGGAATCTCTATCGCTTGCGTGCATTTCCTTGTTGATTTGCTTCGGATTGAGGTGCTGGTGAAGGATACTCAACTCGGCGTTTATAGACCCAACTGACCGCATGCTTTCTGACATAGCTAGCAACGGTCTTTTCCAGTTGGTCTACAGGTACGGTAAGTTCTCTAGGGATAGGAGTGTATGGTTCGACGGGAATACTTGTAATGTTTGAAGTGAATAAAAAAAACAGCGGCGCTTTCCTGATTTCAGGCACAAGCTTATTAAAAGTAATGAGGTTGACAGTCCTTTTGAAAGCCTTCTATTTCAAACACATCTTAACTCGGGGGGGGGGGGATATACGTGCGCGCAGAAGCATTACACCGATCAGCCAATATCTTGTTGGAAAGGGCAGTGTACAACATCCTAGGCTCCTTTCGCTACTGCCTCTTTTTTTTTATGATATCTGCTTCATGTGAAATCTTACAGGTCTTTATAAACTCGTTTGAATTGTTCAAGTGATGTACCAAATAACACACCTAAGGTAGAGATGATCTTAATTTGTAACAAAAACAAGGAGCAATTCAAGCTATACAATTTGAGGCTTTGGTAAATTGAAGATGGCAGACTTAATTCATGACTCAACGGATAATCTTGATACGAATTAGCGTTAGACGGATGGAGAAGTTAGTTCGAAAGTATGGTGAATGCATTTCCAGATGACTCGGTATGCGAATGCCGTAATCATACGTTGAATGAAATTCATTCACTATGCGCTGCATTATCAGATTGTTCTGCCGAAAATCGTGATGACAGATAGTTATTTGCTTTTAATCAGACCAGCTAGCGGATAGCTGATGCACTTGAGAATATCTATTATATATACAATTCGTATTTACTCTTATACTGCACATTGAAGATCAGTAGTGGTTTTTGGAACTTACAGTCAGGCGACGCAATGTGATGAATAGCTTTCTACTGGGGGGGGGGGTACCAATGATGACTGCACTAGCGAGAGTGCTCTCAAGTTAACCTAATATGCCGTTGGTCAGTAAAAGATAATGAACTTGCTCAAGTTTTGAGTAGAACACACACCCTGTTGGCATCACATGGAAGAATTGATTCAAACATGTCGAGTGCCTGATTCCACAGTTTGGTACCACCAAAGTGAAAGCACTCATGACGTGGTACAAAAGTGGCAATCAATGATTTCTATTTAAGCTTCTCTATTCTTTCCTTGCCTTCTGTTCACTTTTTCTTTCTTTCTTTTATATACAACAAAATGAGCGATGAGAATAACGGCAAACATGTACACCCGTTTCTAAGCAAGCATGTGCCATCACAGATCAGCAACACACAGAAACTGTGCTACAGACATCGACCCGACTTGGTCAAGAATCGAGGGCCAGATGAGTTTATCCATGTTCAAGCAATACAGGCAGTAAGTTGTTGCATTTGCCATTCAAATCGCAAAATCGATTTAATAACACGTGTGCCATAGCAAATGGAGAAACTAGCAACTTCTGATAAAGAAGCCATCTCTCATATATGGTCGTTATTTGCAGCAGCACCAGCAGATCAGCGAACGCTGATATTGAAAGGACTCGTCTCTACATGTTGTATGCCTCAACTTTCGTTTCTCCACAATGTCACCAAACCACTCTTGCGCATTGATTTTGTCTCTATTCTACCCATTGAAGTGGTGCTGTCCATCTTTTCGTATCTAGATGCAACTACCCTGTGCCATGCGGCTCAAGTATCTCAAACATGGAAAAAATTGGCAGATGATGACTCCCTGTGGCACAGAATGTGCGAGCAGCATATAGATAAAAAGTGTGCAAAGTGTGGTTGGGGCCTTCCCCTGCTGGACAAGTCCCGTTCACAAGCTGTGAGAAAACGACCATTACTCACGCCCATTCAGCTTGCATGCGGTCCTTCTTTCACCGCCAACCAAACCGAGAGCAATGATGCTGGCAGCAACAAGCGCCGTAAATCCAACCACCATGACACTGTAACAACAAGTCTCTCTGAAGCGCCTATCATGCAGCAGCAACAGCCAGCATTACCATCCGCACCCGCTTCTATTGCCAAAAGACCTTGGAAAGATGTCTATAGTGAACGGCTTGTTGTAGAAAGAAATTGGCGCAACAACAACCACACATTACTTACGTTACAAGGAGGGCACACGGATGGCGTGATGTGCGTTCAATTTGACGAAATTTTGAAAATTGTGGTTACCGGCTCATTTGATAAAAGTGTTTGTGTTTGGGACCTTGATACGGGCGCATTACGCCAAACACTAAGAGGACACTCGCGATGTGTTAGAGCACTGCAATTTGACGATGCTAAATTGGTGACAGGTGCCATGGACAATACGCTCAAGATTTGGAACTATCAGACAGGTCAATGTATCCGCACATTGGAGGGTCACACAGGTGGTGTTCTTAGTCTGCATTTTGACTCTCGTATATTGGCAAGTGGATCGACAGATCATACCATCCGCTTATGGAACTTTCAAGTAGGCGAGTGTTATACGCTTTCGGGACACACAGAGTGGGTCAATTCGGTGCGCATCTGCCACCAAGGCACCATGCTTGTGTCCAGCAGTGATGATTCCACAGTGCGATTGTGGGATCTGCAAACTCGGTCTTGCATTCGCGTGTATCGTGGCCATGTGGGCCAGGTACAAGTCGCTCTTCCAAGTCCTCATGGGTTCAGACATCGCCTTGAAAGCAACATAGCAGACACAAACGCATTCCATCAAACCTCATCAGCATCAACATCTACATCATTCACAGCATCATCCGCATCCACGTCATTACAGCAACAACAACGTCCTGGCTGTGCAGTCAGTGTTAACACGACCCCTCTAAACTACAACGCAACATCACCCAACAATGTCCAGCCTTTTCCATCCAGTAGCAGCAGCACACCACACTACAAAAAATCAACAGAAGCATCCGATGCGCCTATTATCATTTCCAGCGCACTGGACAACACCATCAAGATATGGAACATAGCAACTGGCGCTTGCCTCAAGACGCTGTTTGGCCATGTTCAAGGTATTTGGGGCCTGGCATTCGACAAACTTCGCATTGTGTCTGGCTCGCACGACAAGACAATACGAGTTTGGGACACGGAAACAGCGACCTGCCTCTACGCATTGGAAGGACATCATGGGCCTGTTACAGCGATTGCCCTCAGTGACACCAAGATTATATCTGCCTCTGACGATGGCCAAGTCAAGATTTGGGATTTTGGATTCAACAACAATGTAAATAAATGACGCGATTTATAACATGTATCTCGCATTTATTGCGACATTTGGTGTAACAGTAGGTAACACACATGCCTTGTATGCCATGGATTGTCCAATGCTTTGTTATATCATTATTTTTAGTTAAAATGACATATGTATAGAGATAAATAAAAAAAAACCCCCTTTCTCATTTTCTACATGCCCAAATTAAATGCAAAGGAACAGAGCAGGCCGCCTGCCATTGACACGGCCACACAGGCTGAAGCATGGCCGCCGCATTTAGACGCTTTGAATCAAATCATGACACCGGTTCAACTGCTAAACGACGATTCGCTGCAACAAGAGTTGGATTTCTACACAAGGGCACAGTTTAAGCTGGCAGATACGTCCAACACAGCTGCCTCTACAACATCGACAGCAGCAGCAACACCTATTAGCACGGCAACAGCTGGAGCTGCCTCTTATTTTGACAGTTTGAATATTCCTAGTGATCAGCAGCAGCAAGATTACGATACAAATCAATTCGCCGACAACTCTGCTAGCTTCGCCTCTTTGCTGTTTACTTCACAGCAACAGCAGCCAACCCATTCAAATGACGGATCATTGCTTTTGGCGCATGGTATATATATATATATATATACATATATACATACATACATGCTTTTTCATTGACCCCTAACACTGATATCGTATCCACATAGAACCAAGGCCGTACCAACAGCAACCACTGTACTCAAACAACAGCACACCTGCTAATTCAACGCCAAACTCCCCCATAGTCCATCTTGATGTGCACCATCATCGGCAGCAACAGCAACAACATTATGTTGAGCAAAATCAAGACGCTGACCGATTCGCCGCCATGTTTCTATCCTCCTCTGCTTCAGCAACAGAGGCGGCACCTTCTTTATCAAACGCACCCATTGAACCTTGGACGAACAAGGAAAAAAGGACTGCAACACCACAAAAGTTTCGATTCAAGCAGGACACCAAGCAACAGCAGCAACACCAACCACTAGACTCAAAACTGCTTTCCAAACACAATATGGAACAGGACAAGAAATCTGGTATCAAGCGTCCCTTAAAGAACAAACAGAAAGCATCTACCGGCAGCACTGAAAAGAAGCCATCGAGCCGCAACAGGACATTGGACAGTGAAGAGGATTCACAGGATGATTCACAGGACGAGAACGGCAATTATGACGCTGAGGATGGTGATGAAGATGCACCCTTCATTGGCGATGGAGCCCAAAGTTACAGCAGTATGGGAAGTAACAGTAGTCGAACATCCCAGCCCCTGACGAAAGACGACAAACGGCGTCGAAACACAGCAGCGTCAGCACGGTTTCGTATCAAAAAGAAGATGCGCGAGCAAGCGCTGCAAAACACGGCTTGCGAAATGACAGATAAAGCACAGCGCATGGAACAACGAGTGCATGAGCTGGAAAGAGAGATCAAATGGTTAAAGGCGTTGGTAGTTGAAAAGAATCAAGTAAGAATAGAACAGCTAGTGCGTGAAAGGCCACCCGAATCGACGGCATTTTCTTCTCTCAACAATAGCCATGCCACGGCTTCTTCATCTGCCTCAACTTCTGCAGCCTCCTCTTCCCGCAGAAACAGGAACCAAATCATGATGATGATGGCAACGCCCAACAATGACCAGCAACAAGATAATGCGGATCAACAAGACGGGGAGCAGAGAGCAGGAAAAGGTCGACATCATGGCGGCCAACGGCGTCGATCCTAAGTTCTTTTTATATATATATATATATATATGGTGTTCTCCTATAATACCTTTTCCATTCCTTCAAATTCTATGTCTATATGCTATTTTTTCCATGTATTAAAGCTATGTTATGTTATTTTTGTATCAATTGAGAATAGAATTGAGTATTTCAGGTATTAGAAGCTTGATTGCCTAGTAAGCAAAGAGGCCACATGAGAAGAGGTTATCATCAAGCAAAATGCATAGATGCTATCTTGTCTAACAGCACTTGTAACACAAGACTCATTGGTTGTTGCTCCTTCTCCCACTCCTCCGAATCAAGCTTGAGTTGCCTATTCACCTTTTCAGATTCCCAGTGTATCGCTAATTTTTGATATTTCTTAGTCAATGCAGTCATTTTTTGACTCAAGGATTTGGTATCTTTTTTCAATATGTCCTTTAGATAAGAAGCTTCCTCCCAAGCAAGCATGTCTTTTTTTCATATTGCATGATCGCTTCGCCCGTTTCAATTGCGTTATGTAATGTATTGATACGCTGCTAAGCATTCCGTTTAACTTTTTTTTTTTACTATGTTTTACATCTGTATCAATACAAACAACTCGTGTATGGGAAAACAGCATGATAGTAATGCTTCATATTAATCAACCATATTCATGACGCATCGACATTTGGATGCATTTGAGCCGTGTTTTTCGCGCTAAAACCCGCTTTAGACAGTCAGAGTGGCACCAAACAGCTACTCTCATCTAGCATTTACTTTCTGACACCTTTGCTCAACTTTTTTTAGGACCCAAAAAAACATGGCCAAAAATCGACCAAAAAGCATGAGATATCCCTCATGGTTTTCATTGAAAATCAAACAATCGCGTTTTTTGACCTTGATAATGAAGACTTTTACTATGGTATATCATAAATCAAAATGTTTCTCTCGATCCAAAGCAACCTCTGAAACCACTTTTGCGAGGCCTTTATATGCAAAATCTTGACATTTTGGCCAAAAACCGCTTTTCATATTTTCTTGAATTGCTCGATAAATTCAGTCAAAACATTTATTTTACTCGGCACCATTGGAAACGCCTTGAAACGTACTCCAAGAATGTATTAGGAAGTACGGGCTGATTATCACATTTCATATAGTCGAAAAAACTATAATGTGTTGTTATAGCAAAGGACACTGTTGATTGGCTAGTTATTAGCTGTTCAACTTGATATTTTGAAGCGTATGGAAAGTAGGTGGTAAATTACATAACATTATCGTTAACCATACTATTTTCCTTGCATCCTATATTTAATAACGTTAGTCTGGACATTGATGATTCATGGGCTGCGAAACATGTCTGCAGTAAGATTTTGCTGAAAATGGACAATCTAAGCAAATAATAATAATAATAATAATAATAATAATAATAATAATAATAAAAATAAAAACATAAAAAAAAAACTATGAATACTTATTTATTTAATTTCAAAAAGCACAAATAATCTTTGGCTATACTAAGCTATTGTAGCTAGATTCAACGAGGATGACGCTTTTTGCGACTATTGCCTTGAATGTTGGATGAGCTATGCTCGGTCTGATCGGTCTGATCGGTCTGATCAAAGGTTCTTTTCCTCGATTGCTCGCCTTTGAGGCTTGGCAGCACATGGCCATTTGATACTTGTTGAGGTGTGCTAGCAGCCGTCGTAATAGTAGCTGCTACTGCTGCTGTTGTTGCTTTAGATATGTTGGTTTTTGAAAGCTTGTTGAGAGTATTAGAAGGCGCAGACAATGGCATCACATTCATAGGCTGTGCCGGATCACTAGCTTGAGTTCTCTGACGATATGGCATTGTAGTCAGTGTTTTGTATATAGCTGTATTGCTCTTTTGATAGCTGTTGTGAGCTTTGAGTGATAAAATGTATCTTTTAGGACTATTGCCTTGCATCGTGGAAGCACTGTGCTCTGTCTGATCAAACGATCTTTTCTTGGATTTCTCGTTATTAAACCTTGACGCCATATTTTTTGGGATACGAAGAGGAGAGATGGAATCGTCATGAGTTGCATCAACCGTGTTTGATTGAGTTAGTACAACAGCGTCTGGTTCGGTTGTTGTTGAAGTTGTGCTTGCTTCAGTCAAAGGCATCAAAGGCTGTTCAGCTGAAGGAGGTGATGAAACTGAAGGACATGCAGCAATTGGCTCACTAGAAACTTGTCGAGATGGTGCTGGTAACGTGCCGAATCTCTTATTTGGGGCTTCAAGTCTTTCGCCTTGTGTTGACTCTCTAGGTGTTGCCACTGTAGGTCTAGGCAAGTGGGGTGAGACTTGTGCAGAGGTTGATGCAGAGAAATCTCCAGTTGCTGTGGCCCCTGACACTGATACTGTGGTAACATTACTCATTTTAGAAAACACTCGTTTTGGTTCCGTTCTAGATGCTAATGTAGATGATTTGGGTGACTTTTGTGATTTGGGTGACTTTTGTGATTTGGGTGCTGCCGCTAAGAATGGCCTTCCTAAAAGTGAACGCTACAAAAGATGTACGCCGTTAGTTTGCTGGGCATTTTTTAAGCAGCTTGTTGGCGCAACACCTACCATGATATTCTCTTTTGCTGATTTAACATAAGCCTGAAGCTTTTCTGTAATGCGCTCTTTTAAAGGCTTGCTCTTGGGGGCGATCTCGTTGACAATGAACTTGATGGAGTCTTGTACGGTTGGGGTTCTGCCCAGCAACTTGACATCTTCCTCCGAACAATCGGATGGAAGTGGATTCAAGCGCACGTAGTTCTTTTTATCCATATCGTAGACCCATTGACACATGAAACCAAGATCTGCAATGTGAAATTTTTTAAGATAGTCCAGAAGGAACTTTTCCTCGAATCGCTTCTGCAAGACGCGTAATACTTGATCAGTGCTGTTGTTGTTGCCTTCATACACTCTCAGTAATGCTCTGAAGACAGTACTTTCAACGTCAACTAGGTAATTACAGCCGGCTAAAGATAACATACAGATGTGTCGAAAAGTGTCAGCACCGTATGTTCGAAACTTGTTTCTCTTGTCATTGGATACTCTATCCATGCAGAACTCGATATATTCTTCAGAGATAGAACTCTTGTGAATAAACTTTGGACAACCAAAAGCCAAGAGTTCAGGATCCTCAGAGACGACAGCATCCACCTTGCCTGTCTTTACCAAGTATGTCAGTTGAGCAGCAATTTCGCATGGCGCTACAATGCATTTAATCTTCTTTTCTATCAATTCCTGCAGAGTAAAGTCAGTAAAAGGTATAAACCATCAAAAAAAAAAAAAAAAAAAAAAAAAAAAAAAAGGGAATACTTACTGCAATGGTGGCAATGGCCATGTCATCTGAGATGTCTAATGATTCCACAATGCTAGACTCAATTTCAAAAAGCTCTTCTTGTTCCTGCAGATTCGAGTGTCTGTTTATTGCAGCATGACGGGCTCTACATCAAAATGCATGATCAATGACAATGATATGGTTATTTGATTGCACTACCAAAACTTACTTGCGATATTCATAATTCATGCTTTGCTTGAAAGGGAGAGTGAGACCGCCAAAGACCACAATAGGTGTTGCACCATTTTCTTCAAGCAACTGAATAAATTTCAGCAAATAGTCGTTATATCTGCAGGGAAATCTTGTTAATATAAGATCAACGGAATAGATATTAATACTTACGCATTGACGGGATGATTCCACGCAAGCGCCAACGTAGCACGGGAAGCTCCCTCAAGAAGAAAGTCATCACCATCGATGGCAACAGTTTTACCTTTGTATTCTGAGAATTTGATGGTTCTTTGGTTACGGTCAATCGATTGCAAAAGCACGCCAGTATTTCCCATAGTAAGAAAGTGTTTCATTGTAAGCTTATATTCTTTTTTGTTCTGTATTTATGAATTTAATGAGTGATAAATGAGAAAACAAGTGTGTAGCTTGGATATGAAGCAGTAAAGAAGACAGTGAAAAAGCTTAAAGCAAAATAGACTAGTTGTATATCAATGCATATATTTTTCGCGTTTTGTAGTGACGTCTGCATCCCATACTGTGCAATAGCTCAGTGCTCAGATCAGCCATTACGCCAAGCACACACACATGTATTGACTCTATATACTTGATACTTGAAACGCCACTCCTTTAAATTAGATTATCGGCAAGCCACCGCGTCCGACCTCTCCAATATATTGCCTTTTGAGGGGGGAGGGGGAGGGGGGGAATACATACAAAGCAAGAACGTCTTGAACATGAATTTGATCTGTTGATTGACCTTGATTAACCTTGATTAACCTTGATTAACCTTGATTAACCTTGATTAACCTTGATGCTAGGACTCATACATTGCATTTCTTGGGTTGACACTAGCACAAATAGTTAAACCGCAACTGCATTCATTCGTTCCTGATTTGCAGCTCACATTCTTATTACATGAGACATTATGCAATATATGAATGCAATATATGAATGCAATATATGAATGCAATATATGAATGCAATATATAAATGCAATATATGAATGCAATATATAAATACAATATATAAATGCAATATATGAATGCAATAAAGATGTAGAGGATACCTAAATGCATTCTATAATCAAGAAAATGCAACCTTTATTTTAAAACTAGAACAGCTTATTTTTGACACCAAATGTGCTCTTGGTATCGTACCTGCAGTGTATATTTACGTCAATAAAGGGTTGCTACTAGTAGATGTTGCGCTAATCTCTGTGCATTGCCTGTTGATGCTCAAAAATATGCAAAACACGGCAAAATTTGGATGCATTTGAGCAGTGGTTTCTGGTGGTAGAAGCCGTTTCAAGCTGTCAAAATAGCCCCAAATAATTGCTCTCATCTAGCATTTACTTGCTGATATCTTTGCTCAACTTTTTTTAGGACCCAAAAAAACATGGCCAAAAATCGACCAAAAAGCATGAGATACCCCTCATGGTTTTCATTGAAAATCAAACAATCGCGTTTTTTGACCTTGATAATGAAGACTTTTACTATGGTATATCATAAATCAAAATGTTTCTCTCGATCCAAAGCAACCTCTGAAACCACTTTTGCGAGGCCTTTATATGCAAAACCTTGACATTTTGGCCAAAAACCGCTTTTCATATTTTCTTGAATTGCTCGATAAATTCAGTCAAAACATTTATTTTACTCGGCACCATTGGAAACGCCTTGAAACGTACTCCAAGAATGTATTAGGAAGTACGGGCTGATTATCACATTTCATATAGTCGAAAAAACTATAATGTGTTGTTATAGCTCTGTGTCTTTTCATATAGTTCCGTGTTATACTGTTGTTATAGCTAAAAAATATGGCAGACGGCGTCAACCTCAAGACCTTTTCTCTTCCAAGGAAGTATTTGCCTGGAACCGATTTAATGGCAAGCTCTTGTTAGCTGATCAAGATGTTATTAATATTGTTGTCTCAGCAGTTATTGGTATGATCTTAAATATGCCTGTTAGCATGCTACTAATTCTTCTCGTTTGTGTAGGACCAAAGGCAAAAGATCAATACATTGCCATTCCAACTGAGTGGATTGATTTCACTCGCTCTGATGTCGCGTACAAGCCAATCAACTGCTCTAATAACCTACCTCGTATTCTAATCGAGATTCAAAACAAGGCAGATATGAATTTTTATCAATGACTAATCGACTATTCGCGTTCGGTTTCTAGACAACATAAAGCGTCTAAGCTCCCTATTGTTGTGGCAATTGTGATTAATTCGACAACCAGATATCTACTTGAAACTGAAATACCTGGTTCTCGTCAAGTATTGGCTGGGCCAGCTCATGTCTATTTTTCAATGCAGAGACTATTGCGCCCTATCTCAACAAAACCCCGTTAAACCCATTACTTGCACTTGTTCACTGTCTTATTGAACAAGAGACATCACTTATCAACTTTACACAATGCAATGATCCAACATTAATTTGTCTGTATACCAAAATGAAAAATATACTTGGTAGCCATATCCATGACAACGAAAACTCTATCCATGCATTAAAAAGTGTATGTGCCCAATCAAAATCAGAATGCTATAAGGCAAAGGCAGCCCTTGAAAATCAAGATCAACCTGTTGGCGTGCGTATTGAAACAGCCGTAAACATTTTGAGTAATGTCATTGCGTATGTCGATGGAATAGCACAAAAGCGACGCTTAGAGAATCCATTATCCGATTTCGAATTTGCTGAGCAACAAGTGGACAAAAACGGGCACATATCATGGAAAGCTCAATTCCAACAGTGGAAAATACTGGGCCGTTTTGAGCAGTATAAGTCGTACAAAAGTGCTCAAAGTGCCTATCACCGCGCTATGAAAAAGCAAAAGCAAAAGCAAAAGCAGACTGAACAACAACAGAGAACACCTGTAGTAGCGTCCTCATCATCACCACCTTTCGGAGCATGACAGTCATCATTTTAAATTGAATTTCTGATATTAGTTATTGATATGTTCCCCTTGTCATAGTTAAAAAATTAGGAAAAAAAAAGTATTCTAGGCATTAAGAACCAACGAAGGATCGCTTGATAGTTAAGCGTATAAATTGCGCAGAGAAGACGTAAAGAAGCAGAGAGGCGTTGTTGTAGCATTAAAAGGAAATCACTTAAACGATTTGACGCCGTCTGCCATCAATTTTTTTTAGCTATAACAACAGCTATAACAACGCATTATAATTTTTGAAATATCAAGTTGAACAGCTAATAACTAGCCAATCAACAGTGTCCTTTGCTATAACCAAATGTTATAGTACTTCTATTTGCTATAACATTATGTTATAGTACTCTTATTTGCTATAACATTATGTTATAGTACTCCTATTTGCTATAACATTATGTTATAGTACTCTTATTTGCTATAACATTATGTTATAGTACTCCTATTTGCTATAACATTATGTTATAGTACTCTTATTTGCTATAACATTATGTTATAGTACTCCTATTTGCTATAACATTATGTTATAGTACTTCTATTTGCTATAACATTATGTTATAGTACTTCTATTTGCTATAACATTATGTTATAGTACTCCTATTTGCTATAACATTATGTTATAGTACTTCTATTTGCTATAACATTATGTTATAGTACTTCTATTTGCTATAACATTATGTTATAGTACTTCTATTTGCTATAACATTATGTTATAGCAGACACACCAGTTCGCTAAGTCCCTGAAATGCTATTTTGTACTCCTATTTGCTATAACATTATGTTATAGCAAAAAAAATTTCCTAATACGACATTGTCTACCGCTTACCGAAACGGGCTCTTCTGCTTTATAATTCATCCCTTTTCCCGCTAGTTTAGCGGATACGTCCATTATTTCAAATGTTGTATATTTCGAAATATGTCGTAACCAACCACACATCACTAATCACTATCACTAATCTAAAATATATATATCTATCTAATATATATACTGTAAAACATTCAAAAAAAGTAGACAAGCCAATCATATCCTTTTAAAATTTAATAGTATTAAAAGCCAGAACAAACGAGGGCATAACCACCGGCGAAGCCGGCAATGGGGAGGGGGTTTGGGGGAGGGGGCTTAGCCCCTCCACCAAGAATATAAGGCACCAAAAAAAAAATTTGATACATTGCTTTTTGTTATTATACGTACGTAATAATATGCCTCCTACTATTCAAACAAGACACTGCACGACCTGTAGAGCTGCTCTTCCAGTAGACTATGCTTATCGGAAATGTGATTCATGTCGAGTAAGTAAAATGGCTTTTAACGCCTAATAAAACCCTGAGACGCAATGGTTTATTTTGTTTGTACTCAAATTCAGGAACGAGCGCGAAATTACGCCAGGCAAAGAAGATTGGCGAATCGAAGAACACCAAGAGCACCTGCAGCGTTTGTATCAGAACTTGGAAGAGTACAACGTTCAGATTTGGGCAGAATGGACAACCAATGTGATGGATGTGGAGCTTTGCATTGGGCCGCAGAGAGGGCTGTTCAACAGCGAGTAAACGACAACTGCTTTCATGCTTGCTGCAAAAAAGGTAGAGCTGTCTTGCCCCTTTTGCAAGAGCCTCCCGAGCCTTTAAATAGCTTGATCAACGGAAGCCATCCTCGATCCTCTCATTTTTTGCAGCACATGCGACAATACAACACTTTGTTCGCATTTACATCATTTGGCACCGATGCTACGCCTGAGCAGCTCCAAAGGGATAGAGAGAATGAGATGAGAGGCGGCATCACGCCGGTTCGTGTTCATGGGGAACTCTATCACTTGCAAGCACCACTAAATTTGAGCAATGTGCCAAAGTATAGCCAGCTGTACGTTTACGACCCAGAGTATGCCGCTGCGATTCGCTGTGCAGACCCCAGAAATCAAGGATTGGACGACACGATCATTGAGCAACTGAGTGAAATGATTGCTGATCCTGTAGTTTGTGGCAATCCATTTGTAAGCATCTACAAACATGCTCACGAAATCCTGAAAGAAGAAGAGGAGAGGCAAGCTCAAGATGGTGTTAGCGAGAATGCTCACATCAGGCTCAGTCCTCAGATGCAAATGGAATTGGTTGTTGGCCAGGACAGACGCACTCAAAATCTGCCAACTGTCAACGAGATTGCTGCCATCATTCCAAACGAGTGTTCTGACAGGAGTTTCAGAGATATTTTGATCACATATCGTAGCAATTCCTCGGCCAGGGCTCAAGGCCAGTTTAAGCGTATCAATGAGACGCATGCTGCATATATGCCTCTTCATTATGCTTTGCTTTTTCCTAGAGGTGAATATGGGTGGAATTGGGGCCAAAGACTGCAATCGTCAGCGCAAACTGCTGATGCCATGATTATTGAGAGCGAAGAAGATGAGACACCAGCAGAGCAACAACAACAACAACAAGTGTCAGATAGCCGACTTACCCAGGGCGTGTTCTACAGATTTCGATTGCATGTTAGAAACAACGAGTCAAAGATCATTTTTTTGTCAAGACGTCTATTTCAACAATATGTGATTGATGCCTGGGCAATCTGTGAGCAAACAAAACTGAACTGGATCAAAGTCAATCAGACGAATCTTCGCGCTGATGTGTATAAAGGACTTGCTGATGCTACCTCTGCTGCTGACTCAGACCTCGAACAGGTGGGAAAGACGTTCATCTTGCCCAGTAGCTTCACTGGTGGACCGCGATTCATGATGCAGCTATATCAAAATGCAATGGCTATCTCTAGATTCTTTGGTAAGCCAACGTTATTCATCACATTTACTGCCAACCCAAACTGGAGGGAGATCCAAGATGAATTGTTGCCAGGCCAAACAGCCGCTGATCGCCCCGACTTGGTTGCTCGAGTATTCAACCTTAAGCACCGAGAGCTGCTTAAAGACTTGAAAGACAGAAAGGTCTTTGGCTGTTATAAAGGCATTGTAAGGACTATTGAGTATCAAAAGCGTGGTCTCCCTCACGGTCATATGCTATTGTTTTTGGATGCAGAAACAGATAGATTTGATACGCCAGAGAGGATTGATCAGATCATTTGCGCTGAGATCCCAAATGTTGAAGAAGAACCTGAATTGCATGCAATCATCACTCGCAATATGATGCATGGCCCATGTGGCGAGCTAAACTCAAAGTCTCCGTGTATGGTACAAGATGCTTTTGGCAATGATGTATGCTCAAAAAAATTTCCCAAAAACTACCAGACAGTAACGGTGACCAGTGCTGATGGTTATCCTACTTATAGAAGAAGAAGAGATGGTCGTTCTCATCAGGTGCGCGTCAAGGACAAGTTGGGTGTCTACCGCGATTTCCACATGACGAATGAGTGGGTGGTGCCATACAACCCTTATTTGTCAAAAAAATACAATGCCCATGTAAATGTCGAAGTATGTGGTAGCGTCCAGGCAATTAAGTACATCAACAAGTATATTTACAAAGGCTCTGATCAGACAACGCTCAAAACTACAACCACCACCACAGCCACTGAAACAGCAAATGCCACTACCACAGCAACAACTCAGAATAACGAAGTGGCCAAGTATCTAAATGGCCGTTATATTAGTCCTGTTGAAGCTGCATGGAGGTTGTTTGAATTCCCAATGCATGAGGAAAGCCCATCTGTTACTCCACTTGCTGTGCATCTTGAAAACGAGCAACCTGTTTATTTTGATCCCCAATGGCCACAGGAGAAAATTGACAAAGTATTGAGAGAGAGTCGCTCTACTTTGATGGCTTACTTTCATTACAACCATGCAAATCACGGCAAACCCGGTTTTCGACCGTTGCTTTATCAAGAGTTCCCTGAACATATGACTTGGCAGCAGAATGCAAAAAAGTGGAAGCCTAGGTCTTCGAGTAGAATGTCAATTGGGCGCATGTATTACTGCAATCCTGCTGCCGGTGAGAGGTATTATCTGCGTCTGCTGCTCACAGTTGTCAGAGGAGCCATGTCGTTTTCTCATCTGAGAACTGTCAATAATCACGAGTACGCCACCTTTCGCGAGGCCTGTATGATGCTGCATTTGATCGAAGATGATGGAGAATGGACCAGAGCCTTTGAAGAAGCTGCTACCTTTGCCTCTGGCTACGCAATGCGTTCAATGTTTGTCTCTGCGCTCATGTTCAACTCATTGGTATCGCCTGTTCAGATTTGGGATCAATTCTGTGAAAGTTTCTGTGATGATCTTGAGCATGCAATCGTGCAAAAAGGGTATTCGCTGCTGCTCAGCGTGCAACCTGACGCTGAATTTTACCATGGAACGCGAAGTCTTGATTACGGCTTATATCTGTTGCAAACATCTCTTGGTGCACAAGACAGATCTCTAGGTCAGTTCAATTTGCCTTTGCCTCTCTTCAACTGGAATGGCTTGATAAGCAGAATGACTGGCATACAGCGCAATTCATTGATACTCAATGAAATGTCATATCTCCAAGATCAAGAAGCCTTTTCGTACCAGCAAAAGTACGCTCAAATGAACGCTACCCAGAAGCACGTATTTGATACCATCACCTCCTCCATCAACAGCAACACCAATAGCTCACATTTCTTTTTGCAAGGTCCAGCTGGCACTGGCAAAACCTTCATTTACAATACTCTTTGTCACTTTTATAGAAGCCAAGGAAAAATTGTTCTCTGTGTTGCCTCCTCTGGCATTGCTGCTTTGCTACTTCCTGGTGGGCGTACGTCGCACTCTCGCTTTGCCATTCCACTCAACATCCACGAGCAGTCTGTGTGTGCAATCAAGAAAAACGATGATCTTGCTGATCTCATTCGAGAGACATCATTGATAATTTGGGATGAAGTGCCAATGCAGCATCGATATTGCTTTGAAGCTTTTGATCGAACACTTCGTGATATTTGTAGTCGTGGTGATGAAGTTACCTTTGGTGGTATTCCTGTTGTTCTTGGCGGTGATTTTGCTCAAATTCCACCTGTTGTTAGGCAAGGTGGCCGTCCTGAAATCGTCAATGCCTCACTGAAATCGTCAAGATTATGGCCCAAATTACAAAAGCTGAGCCTGACTGAGAATATGAGACTTGCCAACTCCAATGACACAGATAGGCAATTTGCAGATTGGATAGGAAAAATGTCGTATGAACCATCCATGATTGGCAGCATTGCTTTGCCCTCTTTTTTGAGGCAGATGACTGATCTTGATCAGTTCATTGAAGATATCTATCCTCAGCATGTTCTGCAGTGTCCTCTGCAAAATAGTGATTTCTTCAAGGAAAGAGCTATTCTCTGTTCAAAGAACGTCAACGTTGATGCTATTAACAGCAAGGTGATGGAGAACGTGATTGGGGAAAAGGTCACTCTGTACTCTGCTGACACAGCTCAGTCTGATCTGACCAACACGGAGACCCAAGCCTATCCCTCAGAGTATTTGCAAACCCTTTCGCCTTCAGGGCTGCCGCCAGCAGTTTTGGAGTTGAAAGTAGGTCTTCCTGTAATGCTCTTGAGAAACCTCAACCCTGAAAGAGGTTTGTGCAATGGTACAAGGCTGATCATTCAGCAAATTGGACAGTATGTCCTCAAGGTGAAAATCCTCGGAGGGTCAGGTGCAGTAGAGTTGATTCCTCGCTTTACATTATCAACATTGCCTGGTACATTACCATTTATTTTGACTAGGAAACAGTTCCCTGTAAAAGTGTCTTTTGCGATGACAATCAACAAGTCTCAGGGGCAATCCCTTAGAAAAGTCGCTGTAGACCTCAGGAGTCCTGTTTTCACACATGGCCAACTCTATGTTGCCATCTCGAGAGCAACATCTGCAAATGGTATGACAATTCTACTGCCAGAAAATGCGACTCGGACAGAGAATGTTGTCTACCCAGAAGTATTATATAATATAAATGCTGTATAAAAAAAGTTGGTCTGTAACTCCCAACTCCTGTCGTCTCAATCAAGTTTCAAGTCTATTTTTTGTTTTAAAATCTTCGAATCGAATATAATCATTGTTTAAAACCTACTTGATATACCAAATTTTTATTATCTCTGATTTGAAATGTCTTCGGCCAGAGCCCGCAGGGCGACGCCGTCATCGAGCGTAGCGAGATAGATCGGCTAGTCTAAAATATATATACTGGAAAACTATGAAAAAAAAATAGACAAGCCAATCATATCCTTTTAAAATTTAATAGTATTAAAAGCCAGAACAAACGAGGGCATAACCACCGGCGAAGCCGGCAATGGGGAGGGGGTTTGGGGGAGGGGGCTTAGCCCCTCCACCAAGAACATCAAGCATCACAATTTGCATAAAGTGTATGAAATATCTTTTTGTTAAAATCAAATCGAATTATCATGCCTCCTGTTCAAGCTAGAAACTGTGTAACCTGTAGAGTTGCTCTACCTGAAGATTACAATTTTCGAAAATGTGATTCATGTCGAGTAAATAGAAAAGAAATGAAAAACAAACATTCGAACGAACCTTATATATATATTTTTGTTTCAGGAACGTGCCCGAAACTACGCCAGACAGAGAGCTGCATTAAGGCCACCTAGAGCACCTAGAGCACCTGCCGCTTTCATATCAGAACTTGGAAGAATGCAACCTCATTATCTGGGAAGAATGGACGTTGTATGTGATGGTTGTGGCGCATTGCATTGGGACGCAGCAAGAACTACCGGTCAATCCAGAAGCAACAATCTCTTCTACTCTTGCTGTAAAAAAGGAAAGGCCATATTGCCCTTATTGCAAGATCCGCCTGAGCCCTTGAATAGCTTAATCAACGGAAGCCATCCACGCTCATCCCATTTCTTGAAGCATATAAGGCAATACAATACTTTGTTTGCTTTTACTTCATTCGGTACCACTGCTACGCCAGCAGGGGCCCAGAGAGAAGGAGAGGAGGAGAGAAGAGGTGGAGTTACTCCAGTAAGTGCCCATGGTGAATTGTATCACATGCAAGCACCCTTGAATTTTGGTAATGCTCCAAAGTACAATCAACTGTACATTTACGATCCCGAGTATGCTGCTGCATGTCGATCTGCCAACCCCAGAAATCAGCATTTAGATGATTCAATCATTGAAGCATTAAGTGAAATGATTGATGACCCGGTTCGTTGTGGTAACCCATTTGTACGTATCTACAAGCATGCCCACGAAATTCTGAGTGCAGAGGAAGAACGACAAGCCCAAGATCATGTCAGCGAGGATGCGTATATTCGACTCAATCCTCAAATGAGACTGGAATTGGTTGTCGGTGAAGATAGGCGTACTCAGAACTTGCCAACTGTCAACGAGATTGCAGCTATTATCCCCAATGAATATGCTGATTCAAGTTTCAGAGACATCCTGATTACCTATCGAAATAGCACCTCCACCAATTCCAGAGGACTCTTTAGAAGGATCAACGAGACGCATGCTGCCTACATGCCTCTCCATTACGTTTTGCTTTTTCCCAGAGGTGAATATGGGTGGCATTGGGGCCTTCGTTTGCAATTGCCTGCTTCAACTGTTGATGCCATGGATGTTGACAATGAAGAAGCGCAAGAAGAGGGACAACGTCGAGCAACAGGCAGGCTTACCCAGCGTGCCTTCTATAGATTTAGATTGCATGTCAGGAATGGTGAATCCAAAATCCTGTTCCTCTCGAGACGTCTATTCCAGCAATACCTGATCGATGCTTGGGCTGTTTGTGAACAAACCAAGTTAAACTGGATCAAGGCTAATCAAACGACTCTCCGTGCTGATGTCTACAAAGGTCTTGCTGATGCTATCAGTGCTTCTGATACAGATCTTGAAACGGTGGGTAGAACGTTTATTTTGCCAAGCAGTTTCACTGGTGGTCCCCGGTTTATGGCAGAGCTGTACCAAAACGCAATGGCTATTTCTAGATTCTTTGGTAAGCCAACGTTATTCATAACGTTTACTGCAAACCCAAACTGGAGGGAGATCCAAGATGAGTTGTTGCCTGGCCAAAGTGCTGCTGATCGCCCAGATTTGGTTGCTGAAGTATTCAACCGGAAGCACGACGCATTACTCAAAGACCTGAAGCAAAAGAAAATCTTTGGTGCTTATAAAGGGATTGTGAGAACAATCGAATACCAGAAGCGCGGCCTCCCGCATAGTCATATGCTGTTGTTCTTGGATAACCAAAATGACCGGTTTGATACGGCAGAGAGGATCGACCAGATTATTTCCACAGAAATTCCAGACGTTCATCAAGACCCTGAACTACATGCAATTGTCACCCGCAACATGATGCACGGTCCATGTGGTGGTTATAACAAGAAATCTCCCTGTATGGTGAAGGATGCTTTCGGTAACGACGTCTGCTCAAAAAAGTTCCCAAAGCCTTATCAGCCAGCAACCATAGTCCCTGATGATGGGTATCCACTCTATCGTAGAAGAATGGATGGCCGCTCTCATGTAATACGCATCAAAGATGATCAGAACGTGTACCACGACTTTCATATGACAAATGAATGGGTGGTAGCGTATAATCCATTCCTATCAAAGAGATACAACGCTCATATCAACGTGGAAGTATGCGCCAGTGTCCAGGCTATCAAATACATCAACAAGTATATATACAAAGGTTCTGATCAGACTACTCTGAAAACCACGACTACCGCGACAACAGCCGCAACAGCTGGTACTGCAGCAATGTATCAGAATGATGAATGTGCCAAATATCTGAATGGCCGTTATATCAGCCCGTGTGAAGCCGTCTGGAGGTTGAAAGAGTTCCCAATGCATGAGGAAAGCCCACCTGTCACTACACTTGCTATTCATCTTGAAAATGAGCAGCCTGTATATTTTGATCCTTCCTGGCCTCAATCAAGAATTGATAATGTCCTGAGAGAGAGTCATACCACGCTCATGGGTTACTTTCATTATAATGCCGTGAATCAAAACAAACCTGGTTTTCAACCATTGCTTTACCAGCAATTCCCAGAGCATATGACTTGGAAAGAAAAGAAGCCAAAAAGGTGGGAAGCAAGACGAACCGATACCATGTCTATCGGCCGCATGTACTACTGTAGCCCTGCTGCCGGCGAGAGGTATTATCTGCGTCTGCTGCTCACAGTTGTCAGAGGAGCCACGTCGTTTTCTCATCTGAGAACTGTCAATAATCACGAGTATGCCACCTTTCGTGAGGCCTGTATGATGCTGCATTTGATCGAAGATGATGGAGAATGGACCAGAGCCTTTGAAGAAGCTGCTACCTTTGCCTCTGGCTACGCAATGCGTTCAATGTTTGTCTCTGCGCTCATGTTCAACTCATTGGTATCGCCTGTTCAGATTTGGAATCAATTCTGTGAAAGTTTCTGTGATGACCTTGAGCATGCAATCGTGCAAAAAGGGTATTCGCTGCTGCTCAGCGTGCAACCTGACGCTGAATTTTACCATGGAACGCGAAGTCTTGATTATGGCTTATATCTGTTGCAAACATCTCTTGGTGCACAAGACAGATCTCTAGGTCAGTTCAATTTGCCTTTGCCTCTCTTCAACTGGAATGGCTTGATAAGCAGAATGACTGGCATACAGCGCAATTCATTGATACTCAATGAAATGTCATATCTCCAAGATCAAGAAGCCTTTTCGTATCAGCAAAAGTATGCTCAAATGAACGCTACCCAGAAGCACATATTTGAGACCATCACCTCCTCCATCAACAGCAACGCCAACAGCTCACATTTCTTTTTGCAAGGTCCAGCTGGCACTGGCAAAACCTTCATTTACAATACTCTTTGTCACTTTTATAGAAGCCAAGGAAAAATTGTTCTCTGTGTTGCCTCCTCTGGCATTGCTGCTTTGCTACTTCCTGGTGGGCGTACGTCGCACTCTCGCTTTGCCATTCCACTCAACATCCACGAGCAGTCTGTGTGTGCAATCAAGAAAAACGATGATCTTGCTGATCTCATTCGAGAGACATCATTGATAATTTGGGATGAAGTGCCAATGCAGCATCGATATTGCTTTGAAGCTTTTGATCGAACACTTCGTGATATTTGTAGTCGTGGTGATGAAGTTACCTTTGGTGGTATTCCTGTTGTTCTTGGCGGTGATTTTGCTCAAATTCCACCTGTTGTTAGGCAAGGTGGCCGTCCTGAAATCGTCAATGCCTCACTGAAATCGTCAAGATTATGGCCCAAATTACAAAAGCTGAGCCTGACTGAGAATATGAGACTTGCCAACTCCAATGACACAGATAGGCAATTTGCAGATTGGATAGGAAAAATGTCGTATGAACCATCCATGATTGGCAGCATTGCTTTGCCCTCTTTTTTGAGGCAGATGACTGATCTTGATCAGTTCATTGAAGATATCTATCCTCAGCATGTTCTGCAGTGTCCTCTGCAAAATAGTGATTTCTTCAAGGAAAGAGCTATTCTCTGTTCAAAGAACGTCAACGTTGATGCTATTAACAGCAAGGTGATGGAGAACGTGATTGGGGAAAAGGTCACTTTGTACTCTGCTGACACGGTGCAATCTGATCTGACCAACACTGAGACCCAAGCCTATCCCTCAGAGTATTTGCAAACCCTTTCGCCTTCAGGGCTGCCGCCAGCAGTTTTGGAGTTGAAAGTAGGTCTTCCTGTAATGCTCTTGAGAAACCTCAACCCTGAAAGAGGTTTGTGCAATGGTACAAGGCTGATCATTCAGCAAATTGGACAGTATGTCCTCAAGGTGAAAATCCTCGGAGGGTCAGGTGCAGTCGAGTTGATTCCTCGCTTTACTTTGTCTACATTGCCTGGCACATTGCCATTCATATTGACCAGGAAGCAATTCCCGGTTAAAGTATCTTTCGCAATGACCATCAACAAGTCGCAGGGTCAATCTCTCAGGAAAGTTGCCGTGGACCTCAGGAGTCCCGTATTTACTCATGGTCAACTCTATGTTGCCATGTCAAGAGCAACATCTGCCAATGGCATGACCATTTTATTACCCGAAAATATGAAACACACAGAAAATGTAGTGTATCCTGAAGTTCTATTTTCAGATACTACCTAATATAACTACTCTATATATTTTTTTTTACCCTTTATAACTATTGATTTAATCAGTTTTATTGTAATCGGCCAAAGCTCGCAGGGCGACGCCGTCATCGAGCGTAGCGAGATAGATCGGCTAGTCTAAAATATATATACTGGAAAACTATGAAAAAAAAAGTAGACAAGCCAATCATATCCTTTTAAAATTTAATAGTATTAAAAGCCAGAACAAACGAGGGCATAACCACCGGCGAAGCCGGCAATGGGGAGGGGGTTTGGGGGAGGGGGCTTAGCCCCTCCACCAAGAACATCAAGCATCACAATTTGCATAAAGTGTATGAAATATCTTTTTGTTAAAATCAAATCGAATTATCATGCCTCTTGTTCAAGCTAGAAACTGTGTAACCTGTAGAGTTGCTCTACCTGAAGATTACAATTTTCGAAAATGTGATTCATGTCGAGTAAATAGAAAAGAAATGGAAAACAAACATTCGAACGAACCTTATATATATATATATATTTTTGTTTCAGGAACGTGCCCGAAACTACGCCAGACAGAGAGCTGCATTAAGGCCACCTAGAGCACCTAGAGCACCTGCCGCTTTCATATCAGAACTTGGAAGAATGCAACCTCATTATCTGGGAAGAATGGACGTTGTATGTGATGGTTGTGGCGCATTGCATTGGGACGCAGCAAGAACTACCGGTCAATCCAGAAGCAACAATCTCTTCTACTCTTGCTGTAAAAAAGGAAAGGCCATATTGCCCTTATTGCAAGATCCGCCTGAGCCCTTGAATAGCTTAATCAACGGAAGCCATCCACGCTCATCCCATTTCTTGAAGCATATAAGGCAATACAATACTTTGTTTGCTTTTACTTCATTCGGTACCACTGCTACGCCAGCAGGGGCCCAGAGAGAAGGAGAGGAGGAGAGAAGAGGTGGAGTTACTCCAGTAAGTGCCCATGGTGAATTGTATCACATGCAAGCACCCTTGAATTTTGGTAATGCTCCAAAGTACAATCAACTGTACATTTACGATCCCGAGTATGCTGCTGCATGTCGATCTGCCAACCCCAGAAATCAGCATTTAGATGATTCAATCATTGAAGCATTAAGTGAAATGATTGATGACCCGGTTCGTTGTGGTAACCCATTTGTACGTATCTACAAGCATGCCCACGAAATTCTGAGTGCAGAGGAAGAACGACAAGCCCAAGATCATGTCAGCGAGGATGCGTATATTCGACTCAATCCTCAAATGAGACTGGAATTGGTTGTCGGTGAAGATAGGCGTACTCAGAACTTGCCAACTGTCAACGAGATTGCAGCTATTATCCCCAATGAATATGCTGATTCAAGTTTCAGAGACATCCTGATTACCTATCGAAATAGCACCTCCACCAATTCCAGAGGACTCTTTAGAAGGATCAACGAGACGCATGCTGCCTACATGCCTCTCCATTACGTTTTGCTTTTTCCCAGAGGTGAATATGGGTGGCATTGGGGCCTTCGTTTGCAATTGCCTGCTTCAACTGTTGATGCCATGGATGTTGACAATGAAGAAGCGCAAGAAGAGGGACAACGTCGAGCAACAGGCAGGCTTACCCAGCGTGCCTTCTATAGATTTAGATTGCATGTCAGGAATGGTGAATCCAAAATCCTGTTCCTCTCGAGACGTCTATTCCAGCAATACCTGATCGATGCTTGGGCTGTTTGTGAACAAACCAAGTTAAACTGGATCAAGGCTAATCAAACGACTCTCCGTGCTGATGTCTACAAAGGTCTTGCTGATGCTATCAGTGCTTCTGATACAGATCTTGAAACGGTGGGTAGAACGTTTATTTTGCCAAGCAGTTTCACTGGTGGTCCCCGGTTTATGGCAGAGCTGTACCAAAACGCAATGGCTATTTCTAGATTCTTTGGTAAGCCAACGTTATTCATAACGTTTACTGCAAACCCAAACTGGAGGGAGATCCAAGATGAGTTGTTGCCTGGCCAAAGTGCTGCTGATCGCCCAGATTTGGTTGCTGAAGTATTCAACCGGAAGCACGACGCATTACTCAAAGACCTGAAGCAAAAGAAAATCTTTGGTGCTTATAAAGGGATTGTGAGAACAATCGAATACCAGAAGCGCGGCCTCCCGCATAGTCATATGCTGTTGTTCTTGGATAACCAAAATGACCGGTTTGATACGGCAGAGAGGATCGACCAGATTATTTCCACAGAAATCCCTGACGTTCATCAAGACCCTGAACTACATGCAATTGTCACCCGCAACATGATGCACGGTCCATGTGGTGGTTATAACAAGAAATCTCCCTGTATGGTGAAGGATGCTTTCGGTAACGACGTCTGCTCAAAAAAGTTCCCAAAGCCTTATCAGCCAGCAACCATAGTTCCTGATGATGGGTATCCACTCTATCGTAGAAGAATGGATGGCCGCTCTCATGTAATACGCATCAAAGATGATCAGAACGTGTACCACGACTTTCATATGACAAATGAATGGGTGGTAGCGTATAATCCATTCCTATCAAAGAGATACAACGCTCATATCAACGTGGAAGTATGCGCCAGTGTCCAGGCTATCAAATACATCAACAAGTATATATACAAAGGTTCTGATCAGACTACTCTGAAAACCACGACTACCGCGACAACAACCGCAACAGCTGGTACTGCAGCAATGTATCAGAATGATGAATGTGCCAAATATCTGAATGGCCGTTATATCAGCCCGTGTGAAGCCGTCTGGAGGTTGAAAGAGTTCCCAATGCATGAGGAAAGCCCACCTGTCACTACACTTGCTATTCATCTTGAAAATGAGCAGCCTGTATATTTTGATCCTTCCTGGCCTCAATCAAGAATTGATAATGTCCTGAGAGAGAGTCATACCACGCTCATGGGTTACTTTCATTATAATGCCGTGAATCAAAACAAACCTGGTTTTCAACCATTGCTTTACCAGCAATTCCCAGAGCATATGACTTGGAAAGAAAAGAAGCCAAAAAGGTGGGAAGCAAGACGAACCGATACCATGTCTATCGGCCGCATGTACTACTGTAGCCCTGCTGCCGGCGAGAGGTATTATCTGCGTCTGCTGCTCACAGTTGTCAGAGGAGCCACGTCGTTTTCTCATCTGAGAACTGTCAATAATCACGAGTATGCCACCTTTCGTGAGGCCTGTATGATGCTGCATTTGATCGAAGATGATGGAGAATGGACCAGAGCCTTTGAAGAAGCTGCTACCTTTGCCTCTGGCTACGCAATGCGTTCAATGTTTGTCTCTGCGCTCAGGTTCAACTCATTGGTATCGCCTGTTCAGATTTGGAATCAATTCTGTGAAAGTTTCTGTGATGACCTTGAGCATGCAATCGTGCAAAAAGGGTATTCGCTGCTGCTCAGCGTGCAACCTGACGCTGAATTTTACCATGGAACGCGAAGTCTTGATTACGGCTTATATCTGTTGCAAACATCTCTTGGTGCACAAGACAGATCTCTAGGTCAGTTCAATTTGCCTTTGCCTCTGCCTCTCTTCAACTGGAATGGCTTGATAAGCAGAATGACTGGCATACAACGCAATTCATTGATACTCAATGAAATGTCATATCTCCAAGATCAAGAAGCCTTTTCGTATCAGCAAAAGTATGCTCAAATGAACGCTACCCAGAAGCACATATTTGAGACCATCACCTCCTCCATCAACAGCAACGCCAACAGCTCACATTTCTTTTTGCAAGGTCCAGCTGGCACTGGCAAAACCTTCATTTACAATACTCTTTGTCACTTTTATAGAAGCCAAGGAAAAATTGTTCTCTGTGTTGCCTCCTCTGGCATTGCTGCTTTGCTACTTCCTGGTGGGCGTACGTCACACTCTCGCTTTGCCATTCCACTCAACATCCACGAGCAGTCTGTGTGTGCGATCAAGAAGAACGATGACCTTGCTGATCTCATTCGAGAGACAGCATTGATAATTTGGGATGAAGTGCCAATGCAGCATCGATATTGCTTTGAAGCTTTTGATCGAACACTTCGTGATATTTGTAGTCGTGGTGATGAAGTTACCTTTGGTGGTATTCCTGTTGTTCTTGGCGGTGATTTTGCTCAAATTCCACCTGTTGTTAGGCAAGGTGGCCGTCCTGAAATCGTCAATGCCTCACTGAAATCGTCAAGATTATGGCCCAAATTACAAAAGCTGAGCCTGACTGAGAATATGAGACTTGCCAACTCCAATGACACAGATAGGCAATTTGCAGATTGGATAGGAAAAATGCCGTATGAACCATCCATGATTGGCAGCATTGCTTTGCCCTCTTTTTTGAGGCAGATGACTGATCTTGATCAGTTCATTGAAGATATCTACCCTCAGCATGTTCTGCAGTGTCCTCTGCAAAATAGTGATTTCTTCAAGGAAAGAGCTATTCTCTGTTCAAAGAACGTCAACGTTGATGCTATTAACAGCAAGGTGATGGAGAACGTGATTGGGGAAAAGGTCACTTTGTACTCTGCTGACACGGTGCAATCTGATCTGACCAACACTGAGACCCAAGCCTATCCCTCAGAGTATTTGCAAACCCTTTCGCCTTCAGGGCTGCCGCCAGCAGTTTTGGAGTTGAAAGTAGGTCTTCCTGTAATGCTCTTGAGAAACCTCAACCCTGAAAGAGGTTTGTGCAATGGTACAAGGCTGATCATTCAGCAAATTGGACAGTATGTCCTCAAGGTGAAAATCCTCGGAGAGTCAGGTGCAGTCGAGTTGATTCCTCGCTTTACTTTGTCTACATTGCCTGGCACATTGCCATTCATTTTGATCAGAAAGCAATTCCCGGTTAAAGTATCTTTCGCAATGACCATCAACAAGTCGCAGGGTCAATCTCTCAGGAAAGTTGCCGTGGACCTCAGGAGTCCCGTATTTACTCATGGTCAACTCTATGTTGCCATGTCAAGAGCAACATCTGCCAATGGCATGACCATTTTATTACCCGAAAATATGAAACACACAGAAAATGTAGTGTATCCTGAAGTTCTATTTTCAGATACTACCTAATATAACTACTCTATATATTTTTTTTTTACCCTTTATAACTATTGATTTAATCAGTTTTATTGTAATCGGCCAAAGCCCGCAGGGCGACGCCGTCATCGAGCGTAGCGAGATAGATCGGCTAGTCACTAATATATATACTGGAAAACTATGAAAAAAAAAATAGACAAGCCAATCATATCCATTATTGAGAGCCGGGCAAAGGTGAATAAAGCTACCGGCAAAGCCGGCAATGGGGAGGGGGTTCGGAGGAGGGGCTCAGCCTCTCCACCAAGAACATAATAATGCATCTAATTCAACACTGGATAACATTGATTTATAGGGGAGGTTTACCTTAGCGAAGCAAAGGTGTAAAGCCTATGACAACTGAGCATCTAATCCAACAATGGGTAGCATTGAGTTATAGGGGGGGGGGTTATACCGTAGCAAATCAAAAGTGCAAAGCCATGGTAATCAGGCGTCTAATCCAACACTTGGTAACATTGATTTATATGAGGGCTTGATTGCAGCGAAGCGAAGGTTCAAAACCATAGTATCTAATAAGCAGCAAATTCGAGTTTTTATTTCCATTGCTAATAAGCTTACCGGCAACATAACGCAACAAAATTTGTATGAATTAGCTTTACCAAAATCAATATGCCTCTCATTCGAATTAAAAATTGCGCAAGCTACAGAACTGCCTTTCTAATAAGTTCCAACTACCAAAGATGTGATTTATGCCGTGTAAATAAACTCTATAAAGCAATACATAACCAAATTTGACAGCTTTCAAGCTTTCATATCTTGGCATGTAGACATTTATGAGCCACCGGAATGACGCCAAACAATTGTACTTGAGTAGTAGTAACTTCCTGACATCTTTGCTCAACTTTTTGGACCAAAAAAAAAACATGACCAAAAATCGACCAAAAAGCATGAGGTACTCCTCATGGTTTCCATCAAAAATCAAATGATCGCGTTTTTCACCTTGAAAATGAAGATTTTTACTATGGTATATATTAACTCAAAATGTTTCTCTCGATCCAAAGCCACCTCTGAAACTACTTTTATGAGGTGTTCATATGCAAAATCTGACTATTTTCGCTAAAAACCTCATTTCAAATATATTAGATGGGGGCGAACATCACACAGCTCATATAGTCGAGTCGAGTCGAGCAAGATAGATCAATCAAGTCGAATAAAGGCAAAATTTGACCAATCTGGATCGAATATGTAAGCCAATTTTGTTGGGTATTTGTTGCTGGATGGCAAAAAAAAAAAATTCAATGCCTTTGTCATCATGTAGACATGAATGCTTATGAAGCTAACAAGAGTGGTGTTGTAATTCAAAGCTACTATTGCTTTGTCAGAGTAGCTTCCTTCTTTGCACATTTCGATACCCAATAGATTTAATCGTCGCAATTGCCCCATCCAAATGCAAGCATAGATGTATAGTGATTGCAGTTTAATCTCTCAGCTTGGTATTATTCCATAGAGCAGCGTCTTCCAAGGCGTCGCTATCAGGCAATCATCAGGATTCCTGACTCTATGGGGCTATTATGAAGCACAAAATATAACATTTGATTTATTGTAGATAGGACAGGTATCTCGAGATATTATAACACATGTTGCACTGTTAGATGCTTCAAACAGTACCATCATCACGTATATCTGCTATAACCATTAGACGTCAAGGTGTTGGGTTCATTCGATCGTGGTATGCTATGCAAACAGCGTCGCATATTAAATACCTGTCCAACTGGTGGTGATACCTATTAGGATCAGCGGCATTGCCAGTCAGCTTTTTTTTTCCCTTCTCTTTCACTCTTAATCCTATACCACCACCACCACCACCACCACCACCACCACAAGTAGCATACAAAAACACAACACAAGATGAACTGCTTATTATCAAAGACCAAAGAATTTGTGAAATATCATGTAAGATCAAGCGAGTGTACATGAATGCTCATGGCAAACCACTGATGAGCATCTATCCATAGTGCGTAAATGATGCTTTGGATGCAACCACCACCATTTACAACAATTACGATTCTCAATTGCCAGCCAAGAAACTCGTAAGTCTTTGCTTATATTCGCTCGCTTGGTTTGAGAGAGAGAGAGAGAGAGAGAGAGAGAGAGATGTCCATGAGATTAATTTGTACTTTCTGTAGATTTCAAATCAAGGGTACAATGTGGGCAGTTTGTACACCAAGTCAACACCTTCCGTCTTTTCGTTTGTCTTTTGTATGCTGTTGGTTAATTTCTTGTTGGCATTGACAAAGCCATAGGCCGAGTTGTTCATTATTTTTTTCTAATAAACTTGCGTTAAATACAGATGCAATGTGCTGAAAATGACGCACCCTACCATTAGATGGCACGACACCGGCAAAAGTACCTCCATCCAGGCACCAACCCAGGATCATGACAAAAGTCTTGTTGCTTTGATGGTCCATTGTTGACACAAGCATCATGAGAAGCATTGCCCTTTAACGCCTTCCACCATGTCCAATAGAATCCTTTACTATGTAAAAAATTTATATCGCTACACCACCTGATAGCAACCCCTTCGCGACTGTGGACGCGATTCCAAAATATTACAAGATACAAAATTTTATTACAACAAGATTCCCTCTTCTTTTCCTGTTTTTTTTTTCTTGTTCTTCTGCCCCATCTTGTGTGTGTGTGTGTGTGTGTGTATTTTAATTAACAATGGCAGCTCTTTTACCTGTAACCATTCAAAATGTCAATTACCAGGAGGATAAAGGTAAAGCGATCGGCAGACCCACTGGCACACATGCCTGTTAACATCCCAACCCAATCCTCACACATTCAATCCTACAGGCTTTCTCGATAGTTTCTTTAGAGGGTACAAGGAAACCATCCCTGGAGCCATGGGAGACGAGGAGGTGAATGTGAAATATGACAATCTTTTGGTAACAGCTTCATTCACGCTTCACTGCCCCTGATACACATATACTGATCCACGACTACCATCATCTAGCAAAATGTAGTGGATAGAGAGCAATCGGTTATTGTCGTTGAATTGGACGACTTGTTAAAGGTGGGTTTGCATTCACATGCGCGTGTTTCTCTCTTCCACAGCATGATCTGACACATCCTTCTAGTTTGAAGATGATCTCAACGAAGTCAATAACCGTGGTATTGTCAATCGCATTGTTAGAAACACAAAGCACTATGTCGACATTACTTGTGATGTGATTGACTCTATCTGTGCCAGCAAACAACCTACCAATGCTGACCTGAGCTACAAGGACAGTGTACTCGATGTGATTATTCGTCAGAGAAGCAACCGTGATGCCAATAGACCCAACGATTCAGACGAGCGTTTCCCTCCTTCCTTGACACGTCGCTAGTAAATATCACCCCTCTCATACAGACATCTCCAAATAACTCACCGTACCTTTTTTCCCTCCCCCTTCAGCGAGGTCTTTTTCAAACCATTGAGCTCATCCAGCGCTTTCGCAGTTCGTGAAATCAAGGGCTCTTCTTTGGGCCATCTTGTCACTGTGCGTGGTATCATCACCCGTGTCTCTGATGTCAAACCCTTCCTCCAGGTCAACACCTACAGTTGTGATTCTTGTGGCTATGAAATCTTCCAAGAGATCAAGCAAAGACAGTTCACGCCTTTGACAGAGTGTCCCTCAGAAGCATGTCAACAAAACAACGTCAAGGGTAAGCTCTACATGCAAACCAGAGCATCCAAGTTTTTGGCTTTCCAAGAGGTCAAATTGCAGGAATTGACAGATCAAGTGCCTGTGGGTCATATCCCTCGTACAATGACAATGCACATGTATGGCGCTGCTTGTCGTCAACTCACGCCTGGCGATGTCGCCAATGTCAGCGGTATCTTTTTGCCTATGCCTTACACTGGCTTCAGAGCCCTTCGTGCTGGTCTCTTGACAGACACCTACTTGGACGTGCAATACGTGCACCGTCTCAAGAAGCAATACGACGAAATTGAGATGACCGCTGCTGATGAACAGATCATTGAGCAGCTCAAGCAAGATCCCAATGTGTACAGCCGTTTGGCTCGCAGTATTGCCCCTGAAATTTACGGTCATGACGATGTAAAAAAGGTATTGTTGCTCTTGCTGGTAGGTGGTGTCAACAAGACCATTGGTGACGGCATGAAGATCCGTGGTGATATCAATATTTGTCTGATGGGTGATCCGGGTGTTGCTAAATCTCAGTTGCTCAAATTCATTGCCAAGGTGGCTCCTCGTGGTGTCTATACAACAGGCCGTGGTTCCTCTGGTGTCGGTTTGACAGCTGCTGTCATGAGAGAACCTGTTACAGATGAGATGATCTTAGAAGGCGGTGCTTTGGTATTGGCTGATAACGGTATCTGCTGTATTGATGAATTCGACAAGATGGATGATTCAGACAGAACAGCTATTCACGAAGTGATGGAACAACAGACAATCAGTATCTCAAAGGCCGGTATCAATACGACACTCAATGCGCGTGCTTCCATTTTAGCCGCTGCTAATCCCCTTTATGGACGCTACAATACCCGCATGTCTCCCACACAAAACATCAATCTGCCCGCTGCTTTGCTCTCCCGTTTTGATATTCTCTACTTGATCCTAGACAAGCCTTCTGATGACATGGATCGTCTTTTGGCTGAGCATGTTACCTATGTCCATACTCACAACAAGCCACCTCAAATGGATTTCAACGCATTAGAACCTCATATGATTAGGTAAGTTTTTTTTTTTTTTTTTTTTTTTTTTTTTTGTGTGTGTGTGTGTCACAAATCAAGTTTAGTGGACAGCGACACTCATTTCATCTTTACCTACTAGACATTATGTGGCCCATGCTAGAAGCAAACGTCCTGTGCTCACACCTGAAGTCTCTGAATATGTCACAAGCGCCTATGTTGGATTAAGACGACAATACAAGCTCGACGAAGATCGCCAACAACAATTCACTTACGCATCCGCACGTACCTTATTGGGCATTATTCGTATGGCTCAAGCTTTGGCTCGTATTCGCTTAGCAGACGTAGTTACACCTGCCGATGTGGATGAAGCTTTGAGATTGATTGATGTATCCAAATCATCGTTGGATGACGATAGTCAAAGACGCGGTGGTCGTCATGATACATCTCCCCTGAGCGGCATCTTTAATATCGTGAAAGAATTGGCCCAGGAACGCAGTGAAAGTGGGTTCGCTTTGTCTATTGTTAGAAATCGTGTTGCTTCAAGAGGTTATACTGAAGCTCAATTGGATGAGGCCATTCGTGAATACACTGCATTAGATATCTGGCAAGTGAGTGATTCTCGTCTTCAAATTGTTCATTAGTTTTATTCTCTCCCTTTTGCCTGTTTTTTTTTTTTCATCCCATATATATACATACATTACTCTCTCTCTCTCTCTTTATTAAACACACACATTTCGTTTTTTTTTTTTTTTGAAGCACTTGAAAAAGATATCAATCAAGCAGCAGATCTAAGATGAATTTACTACATTTCTATTTGAATAAACCATTTTGAATAATAGCATGTACAGAGGAAAAAATGCCACTCGAAAACTTGAGAGATATCACATGAATGCATACTCTACTCTTGGCTGTGGTGCTTCGTCTTACCACCAAGTTGTTGCTGCTAGAAAAAGGGAATAGTTGGTAGCACGAAGATTGCCTTGAGAATTGAACAGAGCTGTGCTCCCTTACCTTCTTCCCATTTACTTTAAAGAACTTTATCATATGGAACAAATTCTCAGTTACTGGCAATACAGCTACTTGATATGCTTTGGTAAATCGTTGCTTGTAGTATTTTGATTGATGCAAATATATATTAACTCATAGGCTGTAGACTTTGATTGGGACAACTATATCCACATTTATGGAAGTTCAAATCGAGCTATCAGCGTAGCCAAGCTGCTATCTGTAGTATCTTTATTCAAAATGCATGGTCAAATTTTATAATCATACTGACCAAATCTCTTTTTCTATATCGTAGGTGGAGGAGGACACTGAAACGAAAGACTTGCCACTGTTAAATTACAGTGTATTTTCAAAATACTTCAAGCTACTGTCAAAAGACAATGGTCAACTCTCAAAAGACGAAAATGCGACACTGGCATCCATTAGAAACCTTTTCAAAAGAATCAAAGACAATTTTGCAGAAGAAAAGGGGGTTTTACTCAACACAGCTCAAATACTATTCATTATGCCTATAGGCTGGACTGAAGAACGGTACAAAGACAAATTGCGTGCATTCTTCTTGGATATAGAATGGATTTCACCCAAAGACAACGAAAGCAAGCTCATCATGATACCCATTATCCAAATGCTGGCTGAATATTTCCAAAACTCGACTAAACAGAAGCAACATTTAGATAGAGAAAGAACCTCGGTATTCGTTTCTGCGCAAATAGCAAACGAGGATGATACGACTGAATTCAGCTACACGTTTTTCAAGATGCAAGGCGCCAAAGAATTGATTGCCGTGTCCAAAACTCTTGCTTCTAGCGATTTCTTCCTTGTACCTTCTATCACTAGCAGCAAGTCCATCTATCTCGCCAATCTGGATACTGCAATGTACAATGCCGTCAAGAGAATTCTTGCTCGTGTCCGAGGCAAAGATCTAACATGTGTATCTGATGAAAATACAGCTAAAGAGGATGACCCAGCATGGACCATTGCGTGTCACTTGCCGCTTATCTACGAAAATAAGGTAAAGAGCCTTTATACAAAAAAAAAAAAAAAAAAAAAAAAAAAAAAGCTTACTGTCTATATTAACCAAATGATGACAATGTAGTTTGGGTTGATGTCCAGCGGGCGTATGGAGATAGCTTTAGAGGACGTGATTTTTGAAAAACGCCATCAGCTGAAAGATTTGAAAAGCTGGACTTGTGGTCAACTCATAGCAGCAGTTTTTGAGGATGCAGATGTCAAGCATTACTTTAAACAAGTGAGCAGTTTCTTCAAAGAGGCTCTGGATGAATTTGGTGCTATTAAAAACTCTCCTGATGGAATTCAGCATATTCTTTTTTACAGCCGTTATTGTAATTCGGATGGCGATGTTTCAACAGGGCAGGATTACAGTGATTACATCAAGCAAGCATTGATCGACGAAAGTATCATTCAACCTGGAAAAGACTTTGATGGAATCAATCTATATTCTAATGCTCAATTCGCTATGCAGCAGCCGTACAAGATGATTCAGATTGCCAACGCTGTACTGCCGCCAGTTATTGTAAATGATAATAAGCAGCAAAACGACTCTTTAATTCAGACATGTAAACACGCCGATAATTTGATTGCGCCAAACTCATTCTATGTACAAGCCAATGTCACTGAAGCTCAAATCAGTTTTATATTGAACAAGGTCGTCGAACTCCCATCGTCCGAAACTGGTATAGGATTGTTCACTATTCAAGAGAGATCAGTAAAAATGCAAGACATAGCAGAGACAGCATTGCATATCCTATGGGATCATTGCCAATCTATGGCCAATTTAGAAGAACAGCAGCATACATTGTTTAAGCGTTGCCAGGACCATGATACGATGGCATTCTCGTCAAGCCATTATAAGGAATTCAAGAAAAATGCAAGAAAACTAATCGACTTGTGGGTAAGGAGCAAACATAGCTATATCAAGACGTTGAATGAGAATTAACACGTACTGTATATAGTTTGCAACTGAGGATACATTCTCTGGAGATGGATCATTAGACGCGTATCATCTGGTTTCGGTGGATCAGCAATGTACCTGTGCTTTGCATCTATCCCAGCGATTGCTTTTGGAAGTGGGACTGAAGCCTGCCATTGTCAGCATCGCAACTACCATCACGAGCGCTCTATTTTCGAATGATTTCTTTGGACTCTATCAACTATCTGCCTTGATTTTTAGAAAAAATCTGGAAGCCATCAAGAATCTCTACTTTTCTTATGCTATTGACCAGATATTGAAGCAAGCTCTGAAAGGATTTTTGCAAATACACCACAACCGACTGTTGCTGTTATTTTATGACAAGCATTCAAACGACAATACATCGCAATACCTTGGCCGAGGTCATTATTCGCAGATACCGAGCATGGCTTATACCTTCAGAGTTGAGTTGCGGCCCATAAAGACTCAGACTATTACTGTTGGGCTTCTGGAAGATGGTGTATGCAAGAGGGTCCCGCTTACACCTGTTGAGCATGATAGGGGTAGGGAACCGTTATTTATGTTCACGCATCCTGGCTTGACCAAAGAGGAAGACATACCTTTAGAAGGGATATGTTTCACTTTTCATATACAAGGTTGCAGCTCCTTGAGCATAGGTACGCAAACACGACCTGGCGCTATACATGCCTTTTATGTTGTACAGTACACTCATACATTGACATCGCTTTAGAGACCTATGTGTCAGGTCATCCTGAGAGAAGCACACATCAACACCTAGTAGGAAGAATGCCGCATCACTTTTCTACTGAACAGAAATTGTGCTCTCCTGTTACCTTTAAGATTTTACCCGAACATTACTCATCAATTATCAAGTGTGTTGCATCTTTCTCATTGGCGTCGTCTCCTGAATACAGCGAATTCATCCAATCTGATATGTCTAGACAAAGTAATGGAGAGCATAATGTGTTTGAGGTAAAGAGATCAATCAACGTCGTTGAAAGGTTGTTTCTGAAGAAACAACTATACGAATAATAAAGAAATGCTTCTGATTGTTTGAATTAATAATCTCGCTTGAAGCATTCTGCCTTGAATAAAAGGCATCCACAAGCCTTTTAAAGACGTTTATGATTCATGACATAGCAAACGCATTGATGCAGATGAAAGATAGGCTGGTCGAGAATTAACCAGTGGTGTTTCCTAGTACTTTCAAACAATTCATTCGTTGAGTGTTTGCTCAAATACGAAACAGCTATACGTATTGACCATCTATTCGGATGAAATAATACCTTCCCAAATTCTTGATCTCAGCGTGGCGTTATCTATGATCTCTGTTACATTCAAAACCCTAGATTAATAAGAGCAGTACTGTATATAGCCCAAGATGTACCAGGTACCACCAAATCCAATCTCTGAATATTGGTAACCCCTGAGGTGTTGGAACATCTTCCAATCAGACACAAGCAAACGGCATGAATTTAAAATCACCACAAAATGTTCTCTCTCTTTTTTTTTTTTTTTTTTTTTTCTTCTTTCCACAAAACCATGACCAATTTGCAAGAGTATGATACTCTTCTGCTAAGGTCAACCAGTACACATAAAGACTGGTGGCGATGGCTTGTCTTGCTTTCATTTTCCTTGTTTTCATTCTCCAGTGCACTCATGTTGGTATTTGTTTCAGTCAGGTAAAGTCCATGATGCTGACTTTGCTTGGATAGGTGGATTACCTTTGCACCATGTCTATATATCTTTGTTCAATACTACTTTCAACATGAAAGTACAGCCACGACCAACGCTATCCACTCGCTGTCTTCAGTGTACATGATGATCTATCCATTTGCAATCCAATTTACGTTTAAATACTTTGAAGATCGACTTGATGGATCACTACCACCGGGTAATGGACTGAGACGAGGTATATTAATTGGCGCTTGTTTGAATGCTGTTGCGGGCGGTGTTCGATGGTTGGGAGCCATTCCGTCCATGTACGGTTTTGGTATATTGTTCCTGGGTCAAACCATTGCAGCTGTTGGTAAGTTGTCAGCTCAGTTTCTGTTACATATCCATATCCAACATACCTCATTTCATCTTTTAGCACAGGTATTCATGTTGTCGATACCGCCTCAACTTGCAGTGGCATGGTTTCCTGAAAATGAAATCAATGTAGCTACCTCCATTGCTGTATCAGCCAACAATTTAGGCATTGCAGCTGGTTGTGCCCTGACGCCACTGATTGTCAAGCAAGCATCCCGAGATACAGATATACCGCATTTACTACTGATACAGGTACGAGATGCGTCTGGATTGAAAACGCACATGCTCATAGCCAAGTTTTAGTTTATCATGTGCCTGATTGTTTTGTTGTTGATTTGGTTTTCCTTTCAGAAACCGCCGCCTTACTGGAAGAGGTACGAACATATACAATAGTGGTATTTATAGCTTTGCTCATCCTTCCTTGTGTATACACTGCTAGTATGATCCATGAAGTCAATTCAGCAGATCAATCAAGTCGATTATGGAAAGAAAAGAAATTTATTTACATGTTGGGATCCTACTGTATCATCATGGGAGCGCAATGTGCCATCATCACCTTACTAGCACAAATCTTGATTCCACCTTTCAAACATGTGATTGACGAAAAACTGGTAGGTCTATTAGGTGCCGCCATGCTGTTTGTGGGATTTCCAGCAAGCATTGGCGTGGGCTACTATTTGGATCAAACACTCAGGTACAGACGAGTGTGCATCTTGCTCTCCATGGTAACCGCTGTCAGCGTATTGTGTTTGTATCTGGCCAGTGAATTTCAGTATTTGACCGGTGTAGTGGTCTCTTGTGTCTGTTTTGGACTCTCATCGTATGGTAAGTACTGATTGTATATGCTACATGTGCTACTATCTAACAAACAGCCATTTGCCCAACAACAGCCATCGCCCCTGCATTCTTTCAATTTGCAAGTGAACTGTTTTACCCCATCAGCGAGATTATACCCACAGGCTATTTATTCACTGTTGGCAACATTGGAGGTGTCTTTCTTGTGGCTGTCATGGGATGGAGTGAAGACATGTCCCTCCAATTTACCATGCGTGTGCCCATGCTATGTCTGTCCATGGCCATGTTTGTCAGTGTTTATTTTATGGCTCAAGTGAAAGGGTCCTTGAAACGCACCATACATCAACAATCACCTTAGATCATCCTTATAGATTAAAGTATACTTTCTTTATTTCATTATCATCACAAACAACACGTTGGAGCAGTTAGCAAATTTATGGTTGATTTAATATTTTTTTTTTTTTGTTGTGTAAAAAAAAAGAAAGAGAGAGAGAGAGAGAGAGAGAGAGAGAGATGGATAGATAGATATATCTATAAAGAGAGTGGTATCCTTTTTTTTTTCCTACAATGGCGACTAATTTTGACGAGCCTTCAAGTGTATATATTGTAGAATATACACACAACGATTGTTTGTTACCATCTATCACGTATAATATAAACTAAGCTATAATACCAAAAAGTGGATTAAAGAGAGAGAGAGAGAGAGAGAGAGAGAGAGAGAAAGAGGAGGAGGGAAACACGCCACCACGCAATAATACCAATACAGTTTTTTGATTTTAAAATTGAGTAAATGATTGACTTGCTTGGCTGCGAATATCAAAATCTTGACTCATCAAGGAAGACACGTCTTGCGACTTGTAATCTTCATAAAACTGTGTATCTTGACTCATGGGATGGCCGCTACCGCTGCTGCTGCCATGTTGACTTGCCATTTCACTCATCATACGCAAACGATCACTTTGAGATAAAGCCAATCCAATCGACGTTTGACTACTGTACAGGTTTTGAGAGCTGCCCATCTGCCATCCCATGGCATGATTGGCAAATGTAGAGGACCCAGGCACGTAGCGCTGTTGTTGCTGCTGCTGTTGTTGTTGCGAGCTGTCGTCATCCGTAGGGCGAGATTTACGATGAAAGACACTAGATTGAGATAAATCTTGTGTGAAAGGCCCACTTGCGGATGGAATAAAGGGGATGCTGAATTGCGAGTTGGGCAAAGAACCCACCTCGGATGGAATATAGCCAATGGGATCATGGGTTTGCATGAAATCTTGTCCGTAGCCACCTTTTGTACCATTACCACGACGATTATCGTTCGCCAAAGGAGGTCTAGCAAAAGCCTCACGGGCATCCACTTGATGAGCAAGGCCTTGACGGAATTTGTCATCCTTGCGATACGATTTCCTGGGTCGATTGAACTGGATCATAGAGACACGCAGGTTGTTGAGAGCACCGTCCACAAGGCAGCCCTTTTCCTTGTAATGCACCAGCAGATGATGCCACAAGGGATGTCTGCTCAGAATCTTGGGGTTGCCCAGAATCACCACACCGTATTTCGCACGTGTCAAGGCCACATTTAGACGTCTGGGATCGCTCAAAAAACCGATGCCCTGATGCTCATTGGAACGCACACAACTGAGGATAATGTAGTCCTTTTCGCGGCCTTGGAACGCATCCACACTAGCGACTTCAATCTCCTTGTACAGGTCCTTGCGCAGAGAGCCGTTGAATTGCATGTACTGCACAATGTAAGAACGCTGGCCTTCGTAAGGGGTCACTACACCGATTTGAGAGGGCAAAATACCAGACTTCATGAAGCGAGTAACAATCTTCTCACAGTTGGAGGCTTCGGTTCTGTTGAGATAGGATGTACCTGAAGTGGAGATCTCTTCATTGCCCAGATTGACGTAGAACATCATGGGGGTTTCAGGCACGGGCCAGGGAAAATCGACATTTTTGCGGATACGTTCTTGCGTGGTGATGCCGTTTTGCAGCGTGCCTTCATAAAACATGTTGCTAGGAAACTCGGATAAACAGGGATGCATACGGTATTGCACTTGGAGACGAATAGGACGGATACCAAGAATGACCAATCTCTCAAACAGGGATTGACATAGACCCGCACGAGCTGCCTTCTTGTTCATGATCACAGGCCCCAACTGCTGGTGATCACCTACCAACACAGCTTGCTTGCAGCCCAACACCAAGGGAATCATGCACTCGGGCTCTGATGCTTGCGTGGCCTCATCAATCAGCACAGTACGGAATCTCAGCTTGGCAACACGAGGATCGCCTGCACCGACACTAGTACAGCAAATGACATCTGCGTTTTGCAAAATCTCCTTTTCACAGGCTCGCTTGAGTGATTTGTATTTTTTTTCGTCGTAGGCGCTCAATTCGCCTTGATCTCGTTTCAGATGAATCAGCTTTTGCAGCTCTACGTTGGTGTCGTTGTTTTGCACTTGTTCATGGAGTGTCAAGAAGGACACGGGTGAGTCCAATTCTTCTCGAGATTTGGCAGTGATACGGACGACCTTGAGACCCGTTTGATGGATTTTTTCGGCGAGCTGATCAACGGCTACATTGGAGGGTGCACACACTAGGACTTGGCCAGGATTCATCTTGGCTAAATGGTACACAATGGAAGCAGAGGTGACAGTCTTGCCAGTACCTGGGGGGCCCTGGATCAAACTCAAAGGCTTTTGAAGCACGGACTTGACAGCGTAGACTTGAGAATGATTGAGTTCAGGCAAAAAGGGAGCAGAGAATCTGTGTACATCGGGGTTTAGGCATGTGTATGTATGTATGTATGTGTGTGTGTGTGTGTGTCATATAGAATCCAAAGAAACTCACCTCTTTGGCATCTGTGTCTTGAGTACTTGAGGTTCAACATCATGTCCCAAAAGACGATGGTAGATGTAGCCGCTCACACTCGTCTCATCCACAGCAAATGTCTTCATGGCAGATTGCATACGATCAAACGATGTCGATTTCCACACGAAATCCACCGAGAAATTGTGCGTGCAGTCAGTGGGAGCTCTTCCAGCACGAGTCAATTCCAACGCAACTTCATCACTGACATTGTTGGGAATCTTAATGACATGACCAGCGGCTTGCCATGCGTCATGCAACTCTCCACGATAGCGTAGACAAAGCTCATCGCCCACTGCTAGCTTAATTTCACCCAATTCGAGCTTTGGAAAATAGAACCAAGCAATGTTCTTTTGATTAAGACCTACATCCCAACGCACAACAATATCATCGCAAGTCTATTTACTGTGATGTTAACTACTGCACGTCCCCCCTCCCCTCCTCTTCTCTCTTTAGACACTTGCCTGAGATTCCTTTAACTTTTTATCATAGTCAGCTTCCATCATGACCAAAGGACCAAAGATGTTTTGATACTGATAAGCATCTTCATATCTGTACACGCGCACACAAGATGGATTAATACAACATAGTTCTGTATATCCACCCAACTCGCATCACTCACCTCAATAACACTGGATGTGGTTCATCATCGACACCAGGTTTCTCCAGATCCTCCAAAGTGGCTTCTCCATTATCCTTCCACAACTCTTCCAATTTGTTGATTTGTGTTGATGAAATCTGACGAGCACGAAGTTGCTCTTGATCAGAGGGGATTTTTACCAACCACGTTAAAAAGCATCTATCATCAATCAATGGCATCCACTGTGTTGTATCCCAATTCATGTCCTTGGAGGAAGGCACAGCAGCACAAGGTTGTCTGTATTCGTTATATATGAGGTGAGTACATGTACACATATACCACTTACTCTCTCCAAACTTACCTGCAAATCAATACAACCACAGTATCACTCTTTGCAGGTATAAAGCCTAACAAGAAGACATTACGACACCCGCAATTATAACATTCCAACACTGTATCACCCAAAGGAGATTCTGGATGAAGAGACACTTCCTTGTGTTTAGCACGTACAAGATGATTGATGATATGAGACCCAGACGTGTTGCCTCTGGAGTTACAGAACCATCTATCACAAGTAACACACTTGACAACAGAAGCAGGCGAATGGATACCGCAGTATTTACAAGCATGGGCTGGCAAATCCTTGTCTTGCGCTTGAACAGCCAAATCTCCAAAATCATCTGTGTCTTCAAACTGGAAATCATTGACAAACGAGGTCGTACCGTTGGCTTGTGCGTTTTCATCTTCGTCGTTTTCATTCAAGTGGAGTGAGCTCAAGTCTGAAGCAGCTGCGTCCATATCATGTTGGTGTCGTTGTTGTTGCAAATGATCTCGTGGTGTCTGCGTAAAATCGCTATACTCGTACTGCGATGATTGCGTATCAGCTGAATATTCCAAGAAGGTAAAATCATCTTGCGATGCTCCCTCAAAGTGATCCATTTTTTATGTAAAAAAAAAAAAAAAAAATAGTAGTGAAGAAAGAGAGAGAGATATATAAAGCGAGTAGTAGCAAAAAAAAAAATCTTTATACAATATGCCCACTGTAGGACGGAATATGAAAACTCTACAGAATATATGAGAACAGATCAATCCTCGCATATTTTTAGATGTCATAAACTATAAGAACCCTTTATTAATGTGGACCTGACTCTTATGCGATGTTCCACAATTATATACACGTAGATACTTTATATACAGACAAGCAGTATACTGGTATTACCTTTTCTACTCAAGAGTGTGCAAAAATCTGGGCGCATTTGAGCTGTGTTTTTTTTTTTTTTTTTTTTTTTTTTCGTCAGAGCAGCACCAAACAGTTGCTCTCACTTGGCGATTACTTCTTGACACCTCTAAACAACATTTTTTGGGATTGTCAAAAAATCGACTCCAAGCCATGAAGTACCCCCCCTCACGGTTTTCATTGAAAGTTAAACGATCGCGTTTTTGACCTTCAAAATGAAGACTTTTATTATGGCATACGAGCCTTTCAACACCTCGGGTGGTTTCCTGACCAACGCTTCGCTTCAGAGGAAACCAACCTACGTTCAAACGGCTCGCGCTATCGATTGCTCTTGCGTATCTTGTCATAATACTGCTACTTTCATGTTGACCCTCCACTTACACATAAAAGCCCTTTATATTATCTGTGGATCTGATTCTTAGGTGACGCTCTACATCCATATACACGTAGCTATTTCGTATACGCGCAAGTAGCATACAGATATTACCCCTTTTTAGTCAAGCGTGTGAATAATACAGCAAAATATGAGTGCACCTGATCCGCGTTTTCTCGCGTTCAAGGCCGTTTTAGATGGTCATAATAGCACCAAACAGTTGCTCTCGTCTGGCAGCTACTTTCTGATACCTTTGCTCAACTTTTTGGGGATCAAAAAAAACATGGTCAAAAATCGACCCAAAAGCATGAGGTATACCCCCTCATGGTTTCCATCGAAAATCAAACAATCGCATTTTTCACCTTGATAAAGAAGACTTTTACTATGGTATATCATGAATCAAAATGTTTCTCTCGATCCAAAGCAACCTCTGAACCCACTTTTGCGAGGCCTTTATATGCAAAATTTCGACATTTTGGCCAGAAACCTCTTTTCATATTTTCGTGATCTATTCAGTAAGTTTATTCAAAACATCTATCTTACTTGGTACCATTGGATGCGCCTTGAAAAGCACACCAAGAATGTATTAGGAAGCATTGGGTGATCATTACACTTTGTATAGTCGAATCTGGCAAGATAGCTCGATCAAGTCGAAAAGCTATTAAAATTGACCAATCTGGAGCAAAATATGATTCTGGATTTGAGTGAATTTTGGCTGCTGGAGCAGGCTTGTCAAAACCAATGCCCTTCTAATCATGAAGGCAATAATAGATGCTTTTGAAGCCAATGGAAAGTAGGTGGCGAACTAGATAGTAAAATATATGTAGCCATGCTATTTTCTTTTGAAGCCTTGCATCTAATAACGCCAGCCCCACCGAAATATTTGTAAAGATCAACTTCTTTCCTTTCCAGGGTTTTGAAGGTGTGCAGAGACAATAAATTATTACGATATGATCTTCTCGCACAGTGTGTATTTCATTCTTACATCTGCTATTTTGATGGTGTGGTTTTTACCTGTCTGTAAGGGATACCTTGCCAATACGTGAAGTCAATCGCACTGACAAATTATCCAAACATTGGAGGGCCGATGGTTCTCTAGACGATATAGACTGATTTAAGATATGCTAGCTTTCAGCATAAGAAGCTGATGGTAGCAATCAAGATCTGTTCGACATGGTAATGTACATGTAGTGATAGCATCGATTTGAGTCTCTTGGGCCATCTGCATCTCCATGCTACTCTAGTGTACCAAGAAGGTTGCTTGGTTGCTTTTTACACATAGCGATGCTAGTCAGAGACATATAGTTTATTCGCACAAAAAAAAAGATCTTTAGTGTATCGAGAGGGGGAGGGGGGTGATTTTCCAGTCATTCCTCTTTTAGGCTTTGGGTCCTGTCAACCATGTACAATGGGAAACTGAGTATTGTCCGGGTCGATAAGGTAGGAGAATCAAAATAATTCCAGCCAAACATGGACCACTCAGACTAGCGAGGAAGGGGGGGGGGGAGGGGACCATCAAACAAAGGTAATAACCAGCAAAGAAATCCTGTATTGAGTCAATCTTCCTCTCTCTATTCCTTAATCGAAATGGCTGCTTCAGGAATCGCTGTTGGTATCAACAAAGGTCACATCGTCACTCGTCGTGTCCTCAAGGCCAAGCCCTCTAACAAGATTGGTGTATGTATTGATGGATGAGATGGATGGATGGATGAAATGTCAATGAGGCTAGAAGGGTGCAAAATATTGGAAACATGTCAAGATCAGTACATAATCAAAACTACGCAGCAGCTAGCGCAAATACAACGATATAACGCACTCACGGCATTATAGATACCACCCATATCTACATACATACATTGGACTTGACCTCCCTCATTGACCGAAAGAAATCCTTCATCTCTCTCACAGATCAAAATCAGAAAAAGCTAACTTGTTTCAATAGGCCGCTTCCAAGCGTGCTACCTTTGTCCGTAGCATTGTCCGTGAGGTCTCTGGTTATGCTCCCTATGAACGTCGTGTCATGGAATTGATCAAGAACTCCAGAGACAAGCGTGCCAGAAAGCTCTGCAAGGCCAAGGTAAGAGAGTGGACACCATCCTCATTGTTGGCATAGACTCATTTATTTTCTTTGATTAGCTCGGTACATTCCTTCGTGCCAAGAAGAAGATTGAGGAGCTCTCCGGTGTCATTGCCTCTTCTCGTCGTCATTAAAATGTTTCCACTTGATTTTTTTTTTGTTTGTCGATAATAAAAAAGAATAGAAACACCTTTATATTATAGTCTTGTTATAATGAGGAAGAGAGGCATCAGGTTGGGGAGGTTATGTGTGTGTGTGTGTGTGTGTAAAGGGGAGAGGACTATTGATGTTGGCGCAAAAGGTGATTTATGCGATCCCAATCATCCACACGGTACAAGGTGCTTGGTTTATTGATATTCTGCTCTACTGCATGTCCAAACTCGCCAAGCGCATTGAGTAGCGATGAATCATTGCCAATGATGATGCCCACATCGGCTTCAACTATATATACAAAAAGTGTTAGTGATTTGAGTGGTGCCAAGACAGATATTCATACCTAGCGCTTCAATATCACCCAAAGAATCACCAATGTAAATGGTCTTGTAGTGCTGGCGAAAGGTGTTGATGACCCTTTGCTTGTCACCTGCCGTTAAGATGGCTGGAAGAATGTTACCCGTACACTTGTCTGACACAGCATCAAACTCTAAATCATTACTAAAGATATGATGCTTTGGCACATCAAGTTCTTGCAAGAATCCCTGGATCCAATCCTTGGACCAATTCAAAGAAATGATACGCACTTGGTCTCTGTAGGCTTGCAATGTATCAATGACACCTGGTTGAAGATAGTCGGCTCGCAATGCGTTGGCTTGTTGTGTCAGTGTGTGTCGAGTCAGTCCCTCAAAGACCTTGTGCTGGCTCACGCGTACCTGCGAAGCTCTTTCAATCGGTTGATAGCTATCCAATTGCTTTACAAACGCTTTGAAGTCTCCTTTGGGAACATCAGGTAGATGGTCGCGATGCTGTCTGTATTCCTCCAGATAACTATCGACAAAATATGACCATGGCTTTGGATTGTGTGTATAAGAAACCCCAAATTTGCCGAGTGGACCGATGGTATCTTGTGTGGTGATGGTCTGATCGAAATCAATCAAGATCAGAGGCAGTGCGGAGGAAGCATTCACATTAAAATGTGGTGATTGCAGGCTTTGCATCGTCCTTTTGTATGCTGTAGAAAAGTATGGACGACGCACTAAAAAAGACATTTCAGGTGCTAGTCAGAGCCATTCACAGAATTGAACCTCATCCTATTTTCAAAGTGGAATCCCCGCTACACACATATGCCAGCATCTATCACCAGCTATGCAATGCATCTGATGTCTACGTTTTGAATTGCAATTGGAGCTTCATCTTGAGAGTGCAATGGGAGCATATGTGCCGAACAAAAAAAAAAAAAAAAAAAAAAAAAAAGAAACATGTGCTTTTGATATGTATTAGAAATCAAGTATAAAGCAAGTAATGTGAATCTAGCGTACGTGTGGGTGTATAGCTGGATAAGCCGTTGCTTGATGGAGTTTGACACTAGCAACTAAATTTCACTTGTCGACTTGATGCTGCTGTAATTCCAACGCTAAGACATATGTAGCTTGCGACCAGTGCTTACATGTACATATATTTCAAGAGGATTTAGTATGACGGATCAAAATGATTGTCCCACAACAGGGAGTTTGATCAATGTTTGGGGTCGAATATTAAATCTATACATGCACCTCATGTTATTTGTGTCAGTATATATATATATATATCATGGCTGATGATAAGTAATCCAATATCGTGTATATTGGAAAGCATTTGCCTCTCACAGCGCAAGGATAAACATTCAGTTGGTTCAATGTCTAATCCGCTCCTACACACAAACTGCTCATTCAAAGTTGCTGCTCTTGATATGTGCACATAAAACATCAACTCAGTAGTCAATCACCAACATTCACATGAAAATGGAAAAGAACAAAAAGTGCTTCGATGGTGATACGTCGTGCATCATTTGTACCATTTCACGTGGAAATAGCCAGTGCTCTTTGAAGCAGCCAGCAGAGAAGCATCTTGATTTCTTATTAAATCATCTGAAGGTAAACTTTGTTTCTTTTCTCTCCCCTCTTTTGATATAAACATATGAATAAAGACTTTGATATATTATCCTATTCAACGTATAAATAGCATTTTTTGAACCTCATAAAAAAAACCCCATAAAAAAAACACTCTTTTTCTACAAACACACAACTCTATTACTCCATGTCTATTTTAGTCTCTAAGGTCATATCTCAAGCAGATAGGCTCCCCATTATCAGCAATGCCTCTCAATGGCTACCTTCCACCATGTTCAGCAGCAAAAAAGAAGAAGCCAACGCAATGAGCAGCTCCAGAAGGTCCTCCATTGAAGATTACTCTACCAATGGGGCTGAATTCTACAATACAACCTCACCTCGTTACTCGATTGCTCCTCCTACCTATGACAATGTTGTCAAGGAGGACACAAAGCGATTCGCCAACGCCCTTTCCACCATATGGAAAAGAGCCTCTTTTTCGTCTGCTGCCTTTACCAACAACAGCAATGATATCAAAATGTCCTCAGCTACTCAACAGAATACCATCGACAAGAAGCAAATGGAACATGCCATCACGTTGATCAATGTAGCTACCGATATGAACAACTCTGGAAATCAGCAAATGGCAATTGATCTCTACATGATGGGGTTGGACAAGTTGATGTCTGCTTTGCCTTGTAAGTGGTGATTTCATGATGGTCAGCTTATATTTACCTTTTTTTCAAATAATGTACGCCATTAGTGGAAGACGCAACAGTAAAATCTGCTCTGGAGAAGAAGATTACAGAAATGAAAGTTACTCATCAGCTCAACATTGCATCTGCTGAGGAGTTGCTTGACGATGAGAAAAAATCCAAAGGGGAGAAATCCACTAGCGAGGATGAGCCTATGCGCTCGCAATTATCTAACCTTGTTATCAATGCAGCTGTGATGAGCGCTGTAGCCCTGAAAAAAAGCCCTATACCAGGTAATCTCGGAATACTATATACGAGCAACTAGACAAATAACACCTATCATCTAGATGCCGTCTCTGCCGTCATGAACTATGCTATTGACAGTATGCAAGTTATGGATGAAAAGCACCAATTGCGTCGTCGTACTTGGGATTTGGCAGCTAACAGCGTTGCAAAGGCAGTTGAGATTGATCGTCAATACGAGATCCATCAAATGGTAACAGGCGCTTTTTACACTGGCTTTGCTGCTTTTATCAAAGCAGGCGTTGCTTACGCCGAAACACCAGGCCATCAAGAAGCCAGCAGCAACAGCAGTGGCAAAGCTACTCAAGCTGCCTAAGCACTATCAACATTTTGAAATAATACGCCTTGATGATTCGGTTATTATTTGTCTACATACAAATTAAAGCCTTATATCAAGAGCCATGATTTCAATGCTTCATGCTGAATAAATATACTAAATAATGATATTTGTAAATATGTAAAAAGTATACGTATCTATCATGGTGTATCCCTGAAAGGATCGCCAATGTAAACTGGACCTCAGTAGCGTTTAACAAGGGCAAGTCAATCACAGCAATTCGATCAAGCATTGCATGATTGATTTCAATGATTGCTAGAACCATGCAAACGCAAATGTATGGTTAGATGCAAGAAGCGACTTTATCAAACGATATATCTTTGGGTACGTGATATCAGTGGTGTGAATGATTTTATCAGAGCCCAACTGGTTGTACCAACACTATCTTTACGCTATAAAAAAAACCTAAATAATTTCTGAGCGTGTGAATCCAAACGTCTGGTATTTGATGATTATCAACAAGATCAGGATACTAGATCAAATCAAATCGCAACAGCCAGAGATCGGATACGATTGCAAACGCAAATCCAAGTCAAGAAACCTACTGGACGCTTTCTAGATTCATACGAGAGCAATGCACTATTCTCTATAGGAAAGACAGCCTCTTACTCACAAGTTGCTAAATTAAGGTCATTGAGAAAAATGTAATTCTTGGTTACAAGGTTCAATGAGTCATTTCTAATTCAATTCCTGCCATCTCGACTTATCAATGATGCTTTTTTGCTTTTTTCGTCGTTCATTTTGCTTCAAAAACCAAGTCGTACTTGAAGAAATACTATGGACAGAGTGTCAAAATTGGCATTGTCTGTGTGGTGCATGAAAAAGAAGCAGATCATGATGGTTTTATATATACGAACCTTTAGTAAAAGAAGTCACCAGCGAAACCTTAAAAAAGTTTTTCAATCCCTTTGATCCAAAAGAACCCAAACATTAAAAAGAGCCTTTGTTTCTTTCTTCACTTTGAATAACAATTTAAAAATGGCTGCACCTCTCACTCACCCTTGTATCGTTGACGGTTGGTTCATGGAAAAGTCCACCATGTGGCCCGGTCAAGGTAAAAAAAAAAAAAAACACCTGTCAAATCATTTGACATGTCGTTCTGATCCCACTTGAAATGTAGCCATGTCACTCAAGGTCGAAGAGATCCTTCACGTTGAAAAGTCAAAGTACCAAGACGTTCTCGTTTTCCAATCTGCCAACTATGGTAACGTCCTGGTTCTTGACAATGTTATTCAAGCCACCGAACGTGATGAATTCTCGTAAGTGATGATCCCAAATAAGCTGTATCTGTGTGTGCAACATGAATTAAACAACATCCTTCTAGCTACCAAGAGATGATCACTCACCTTGCCATGAACTCTCACCCTTGTCCCAAGAAGGTAATATAGTGCAGGATTGCGATTCGTGACATATTCAGGGATATTGATGTGGATGTGGACATGTTGCTAGGTTCTTGTCATTGGTGGTGGTGATGGTGGTGTTCTTCGTGAAGTTGTCAAGCACGAGTGTGTGGAGGAAGCTACCCTTGTTGACATTGATGAGGCTGTTCCCCGTGTCTCCAAGAAATACCTTCCCAACATGGCCATTGGCTTTGAACACCCCAAGGTCAAGGTTCACATTGGTGATGGTTTTGAGTTCTTGAAGGACAAGGCCAACCAATACGACGTTATCATCACTGATTCCTCTGATCCCGATGGTCCTGCTGAATCTCTTTTCGGCCCTGATTTCTTCCAACTCTTGAAGAATGCCCTTACCGAGAAGGGTGTCTTCTCTACTCAAGGTGAATGCATGTGGCTCCATCTTCCTCTCATCAGAAAGGTCAAGGATTTCTGTAAGGATCTTTATCCTCAAGTTGAATATGCTTACACTTCTATCCCTACCTATCCCTCTGGTCAAATCGGTCACATTATGTGCTCTAAGGATGCTAACGTCAACCTCAGAGAACCTCTTCGCAGGTTCACTCCCGAGCAAGAGGATAAGCTCTGCCGTTACTACAACTCTGAGGTCCACAAGGCTGCTTTTGTTTTGCCTCAATTCGCCAAGAAGGCTTTGTACGAGTAAATGTTTTTTATTAATTAATAAACATGGCATACACATACTTTTTTCATTGTATATCTGTACATACCAATACATCTCACTATATCTTTCTTGTCGTCTATTACAATACACTCTTTTAATTGCATGAATCTCTATGAGACATCTACATATTTACCTAAGAGCAATTTGTCTATCGTTTTGCCGTATCAAATGCCCTTTTAACATTTTCGTACCGTGTCCATACCGACGTATGAGTGTTGTGAGCGGTGATGTCCGCATCAGGACTACATCTGGGAGGTTAGCAAGCAAACAAGCAAACAAAGTCGTTAGCATATAAATATCAATTGTATACAATATCAATAAACGAGCTCTTTTAATCCCCTTAAGTTTGTTTTTCTGTTTGGTCTCTATTCTGTTCACTATAGAAGTAGTATTGGTCGTAATAACTACTTGACGTGTCAGAACTCTTGATAGTTGAACAAGCGTAATTTTACTAAAAGCACAGGAAATTTTCATCCCGTTACCGCACCCTCTCAACATTAATAAAAGAAAATAAAAGCCTACCCAATACGAACGTTGGCGAAGACGAGTCCTCTAATGTGGTACTAACTCCATGAGTCGAGCTTTATTTTCCTTTAAATATGGCTAGTTGCACAACACCGCTTCGCGGTGTATACAACGTCGTGCTGCCGCAGGCTTACTCCACCATTAAACAAAGCTTTATATCTGTTGAGAAATGATGAGACTAACGGCCTGATAATTAAAAATGGATGTAGTTTGAGATATAAAAAACTTTATTGAAAGACCTCAGAGTATACTATATTGTGTGTATAATAGTGGCCAGGTAGGTTTTCCAGTACAGAAATATCAGGATCAACCATGATTCTTATCGATGATGGCTTACTGACCCTTGACATTGCGACGTACAACTGACCATGCAAGAAGACGTGAGAGAAAAGATATAATCCAACGTTAGATAATGTTTGGCCCTGCGATTTGTTTATAGTCATGGCAAAGGCCAATCTCACAGGAAACTGGGTGCGACTGAAGTCGAATGGAATTCTACCGTTGGCTTCTGTAATAAACTTGATCCTTGGGATATACACAACGTCACCTGCTTTTGGCCCTGTGGCAATGGTGGCTTCAATTATTCTAACACCCAAAGATTTCACGATTAGCCTGGTTCCATTGCATAATCTAGCTGAAGGATCTAAGTTTCTCAAGATCATTATTGAAGACCCAACTCTCAAAACCAATTCATGTGGAGGCAGAGAGCCAGATTCTATGGAGTTGAGAAGCTCGAGAGGCACCTGCATTCGAAATTGAGGATCACAGACTTGATCATAGCTGTAATAAGTGAACTTTCTTCCCGGCAAGTTGTCAAGTAGCAGATTGTTTATGACTGAGACATCTTGGTTCTTTGGGGGTCAATATAACACGCTTCGCAAAATATTGGTCAATCGTTGAGCTATTGCTGATGTTTGGAAACACAACAGCTAGCAAATCCAGCAAGTTGGTAGAATTGAGCTATTTCAGAGGATGGTGTAAAATCACACATTGTTGTAGATGAGGTGTCGATGGGGATTTTAAAGGTAGTGTGGGCAGTTCGACCTCCTTTCAGCAGCAGAGCTGCCGTTCCTGTTGAAGCAACTGCAATTGCAATTTGATTTTGTTTGCGAACGGCATCCAACAAAGCATTGGTGATGAAAGTTTTTCCCAGTAGGTAAAGGATGTTGCTCCTGGAATTCGATACAACAGAATTCTTAAATGATACTTTTCAATATCTTTTGGAGATACAGCGTAGACTCTGCCAATGGCTCCACCAAAACCTGAACGTCTAGGTTTCCAAACTCTTGGGTTCTGTTGTTTATGAAAAACGTACTTTTCACAGAAGTCCGGATACAAAGTTTGCTTAGCTTTGTTATCTTCAGGATTTTCGAGATTGTACTTGAGCCAAGCTGTCAGGGTTGTTTCTGGAAGTGTACGGTTCAAGGCCTGGTCAGAACTTTCGTTCTCGTTAAAGTACACCCTTCTATCGTTCTCCAAATGGATATCCAGGCGCTGTGTAGAGGGGGTACTCCTTGTGCATAGGGAAAGACATGATTCTCCAACAGGCTTCAGATGCCGAGACATATCTTGCATCAAGAAACTTTTTGATCTCATCCTGATGATCATCTTGAGCAGGTGAACCCATGTATACCTGTGCTCTGTCATGGCCCTTGTATACATATTTGTATATGTATTTGACCGAGTTGACCTGGCTGCAGATCTCCACGTTGATGTGTGCGTTGTATTTAGCGACCAAATAAAGATTATGAGGCACGACCCAACGATTATCAATAGTTGATTCTTCCACTATGCCTGGAAATTGTACGATCAGTCATCAATCAAAACGTACTGAAGAGGATCAAAGAATTGATTGGTTTCATTAATCCTTGTTAGGTTGTCACCAGAACCTTTCAATCTTAAAACGACATCACGATTTTTTGGCTGTTCGTTGCTGCTTTCATCGTCGCCATCAAACAATAGTACACCAATTTCTGGAACTCTAGGTCTATTGTACCTTCTTGGATCAGGAGAATCCTCTGAACGAAATATCATTCGTATATTCTGAATTCCTCCAGGTTGCTCAACTGATAGCTCCTCCATGGTTTTAAATAAGTCAACAAAAGGATTGACTTTGTGCATCATATTTTGGAGGAGACGCACAGTGGTTCTCTCCATGTTGGGGTTTCCAGCAACATTCAGTCGGTTTTGAAGCTCATTTTCCCCATCGAATATATACATTTGAGCAATTTTTGGGCGTGTATCATTTGCTGGCATAAGTGCAGAGCTCATGAGATGATAGACGCTACCGTGAATACGGAATGCGTAGGCACCATTTTGATTATTCGCAACTGATTGACCTAAAGTTGCATTCATGGAGGTAAAGCTGAAAGCAGAATTGTACGTTCTAATATTCGATTTGAACTCTTTGCTAACATCGTCATTGCCACTCAAAAGATTGACAATAAGCTCTGGAAAAATGGTATACTGGCTTCAAGATTGCCTTGCCATCTTGACAGCAGATTTGAAACGTTGGAGAAGCCCTTGTTGTTCTTTGCTTTCTTTCATCAATCCACATTTTGAGCACAAGGCATTCATGCCTCCCAAATCATTTCGGTTAGCCTCAGGTGCTTCAGGATTTCGCGCCATCAAAAAAGAATCTATTGCACCTGTACGTAGAGGATTTTCGGCACAATTATAACGAGATCGGCGTTGGTGTCCTTCTATTCCACAAAAGGGACATACAACTGCTGTTACGATGACATTGGAGTCCAGAGTTTCAGCTGTGGCCTTAGATTGAGAGGCATTTGGAAAGTATTGTACAATTGGTGTTGGAGACGGTTGCTCAGATGGCTGATTGATTGGATTTAGCGCACAGTCAAGATGATTTCTGCGTGTATGTCCTTCTCTATGGCACCATGGGCAAGTTGCTCTTCTGTCAGAAGTATTTCAAAGTATCCTCATTCCACAATCCTTATGCGAACGCCTTTGGTGTCCAGTGCGGCCACACCAATTACACCTTACTATATTCTCGTTGACGGTAGCTCCTAATTCCAAAAGTGGGCTCAGGTACGTTGGAAAAGTTGTTACTGGAATCTTACCTTCAATAGGTTCAGGAACAACAGGATTTGCAGTTTCAGGAAAGTTGTGAAAGACAAAATTTACAGTATATGGCTCAGCTGGAGTATTCAAAAAATCGGCGGTTTCTGCCAAGCTGACAGTAATGGCTGATTTCCCTACGGGCACTCTTGTAATTAACTTTTTACTATGTGGTGATAAAGCTCGACTCATGGAGTTAGTACCACATTAGAGGACTCGTCTTCGCCAACGTTCGTATTGGGTAGGCTTTTATTTTCTTTTATTAATGTTGAGAGGGTGCGGTAACGGGATGTAAATTACCTGTGCTTTTAGTAAAGATTACGCTTATTCAATTATAAAGAATTTGGACACGTCAAGTAGCTATTACGATCAATACTACTTCTCTAGTGTACAAAATAAAGACTACACAGAAGAACAAAACTAAAAAGGGGATTTTAGAACTGTGTTTATTGATATGGCATACGAGTGATATTTATATATAACGGCTTTGTTTACTTGTTTGCTTACTGATTTTGCTAACCTCCCAGATGTAGTCTCGAAGAATCGGATAGCAATTCTTCTCCTTCTTTCGTCGTTAGTGCCCCTCCCTCTCAGCCTTGCTCTGTCGGTCCTTCTTCGTCACTGTCACAGAGCACAGACATTGCCATCACTGAAGACTCTTTCTATGTCGAAGATGGCTCGCAATCGCCAGAAAATTTATTCGAAATGAACAATTTGACCCTTGGCGCCATCACACAATCTTTGGGTCGTAGCACTGTATCAAACACTCAATTAATATAGAATATTCAACTAAAAGGCTATGATATCTTCCTGTACACTCTCTATATCTACATCCTTATATATCTCGATCAGCAACAGCAGTAGTGCAGCAGCAGCAGCAGCAGCAGATCTCAGATTGCATATACTATTTGTAAGTATTTGCATTTAACAAAAATGATAAACCAATACGTTAGCGAGGTAGCAGAAATGAGGGAGCAGGTGAGGAGGTTCAGATCAATAAACCTGAGAGATGACAACCAATTAATCTCTGTTCAATTGTAGCACCTTGGCCGACTGAAAAAAAAACCCCAACTTACAATAACAGGTACCAAAAACTGTTGTGTCAAATGTAGAATTAGAGAAAAGACTTTGAAGGGTGTTCGAAATAAAGTATTTCTTAGTAAAGATAAGGTGCTGTTCATTTATTCAAAACTTCAAGATTATTTATAGCTTTCCAATTTCTATATCGTTTGTAACTTCATTGCTTGTTCAGTTCAAATGTTGCCCATGAAATCTCTTCGCATGTTGTTTATTCCAGTATTGATGTTTGATAGATAAGACCAAATTGTTGAGAAGATGAGAGCCTTGTAAATGTGTTGCTAATTATAAGTTGGTGGTTTTACATTGTTTTTCTTATGTGATGCTGTTGGTATCATAAAATGTGTATGATGGTAATCTCTATGCGTGGACCTAAACTGTCCCCACATATTTCACATGAATTCCTCTAATTGAAAGTAGCTTGATAATCTAAAATACATCCACCAAACACTGATGCAATCATGTTATATGTTCTTGATGATCCCACATCCATACTTGAATAAACCTTTATTGGTTTGCTTGCACTAGCTAGTTGCTTTGTATTGATCATCCTCCCTCATTTTGAATCACTGTAACTCAACATCCTTAGAATGATGCCTGTACACACTCTCGCAGTGAATCTAGCACTTCACGTGACCAGAAAGCGTCAATAAAATTATTAATTGATAATAAACAGCGCGCTTACAAAAAATATACAAGTCGCTTTGTCCGAGTGGTTAAGGAGTATGACTAGAAATCATATACGCTCTGCGTGCGCAGGTTCAAATCCTGCAGGCGACGATATCTTTTTTGCCAAAATCACTAAAGTAGTGCACGTAGCGAATGCTTTATCATTTGGATCAAATAGTACATCCTTCAGGGACCACTTTGATGGCTCTTTTTTTTTTTTTTTTTTTTTTTTTTTTTTGGCTCATCAGAAGAATACCAAACACACAAGATGTTCATGAATGATTTATTAGGTTCAAGCTTTATTTAAAACCGAAAAGGACATCTTATAAAGTCTATCAACAATCGATTTTGAAATCACATATTCTCTTTTGAACAGCATTATCTATCACCAGCATTTATTTATTCTTCTTTGATCTCCTCTTATTACTCTTGCTATTTGATTTAGGTGCCTTCTTGATGGCTTCGTCGCTGCCATCAATATCTTCTTGTTCTTGTTCTTCGTTTTCGTCTTCATTTGGAGGCGTTGATGAAAGTGTGGTTGTTGTGGTTGTATCCGCATCAGCAGGCGAGGAGGCAGATATAGGAGTTTCTTCTTCATCGTTTTTTGCTTTTGTTACAGTACTTGTCTCGTTATCCTGGTTGGCCTCTTTTGCTTCTGCTGCTACTGTTGATACAGTTGCCTCGTTCATAGTTGCGATTGTATTTACTGTACCATTTTCAATCCTTTTTCTTGCAATGATGCTCTTTGCTCTCTTGATTGTGTCAACATCGATAGTGTTATCCTCCCCAACCACTTGCTGCTTTTGTAATATCTGATTGATATAGACATACGCATCACCAAATACTTGATGCCAATGATCCGCCGGTGGATCGATGGGCACTACAATTAGTAAAATCACCATGTAAGACAGCATGTCATACGGCATTCACTAGGGTCCACTTACTATTACTACTCAAATTGTCAATGGCTCGCACAATATGACGCTGAACACCTGATTTTGAATCCTTGCTCATAAACAAAAGTGTTGGCAGCACATTGAAGCAATCCTTGTTCTTCCTTTCTCCCGACTTTTTGTTACTTGTCAGCATGGCTTCGTTGTTCTCCTCTGCTTACATGTCAGTGATACAATCCTGTAGTTTTCACAAGGGCAGCAACTCACCATAAAGAGCTAAATTGGCCAAGCAGCGAGCTACATGGCGATGTATTTCGACATGCTGAGGAAAGACATGACACACATTGCAGATGTATGCAAGCAAATGGGGCTGCGACATCAAGTTGATTTGTGATTCATCTACATTGCCGTGTTAGCTTTGGTACCATGAATGTGACACTGGATGTTAAACTCACTGTTTGTGGCAAAGTTGGCCTATAGCAATGTAAAGTGTCAGAACTAGCATCAGGCATATGTGTAGATAAAATATTACCAAAGCACAGCATGCATGAGATACCGCAGCAGAGTTGATGGATTGCACTTGGGCTTTACCGTCCTGTTGCCCCTTTCCTCCATCGCCGTCGTACTTGCCAACATCTGCTGTCTCCTTTGCCAAGTAGTATCCAAGGTCAGTCATTCTTGCCTTTTTGCTGATAGAGACTTGTATCTTTAGTGGTAAAACTGCCAAGATGGAAACCAGTGCTTTGGATCCATCACCAAACAATAGCGCCGGCTTGTATTTATCTATGTACATCAAGCTGAGTTATTCCCACGTTGTATCATCTCGACGACGACAACAACACTCACCATTGCGTAGTGACAAGTAAGCTACCGTCTTTGCAATGTATTTGCGCATCTCATCATTTGGCGATCTCAGTAGGGTGGGTAATCTATCTGTCTTTTGGATCAATTCAATGATATCCGCCTGAAATGAAACCAGTGAACTGATGGCTGATATCGCCTTTGCAGCCAAACTTTGTATGATCGCCACTCGTTCCATCACTTGTTGTTCATCGTCTCCAGTCGCAGGCACTTCATCTGAGCAAATCCCTTTCTCCAATTGCAAATTTTGAATGTTGAACGAAGCCAGCATGAGCAGTGTGTCGAAAACGCCATCTGATATCACTTCCTTTAGACTTAATATACCAGCTCTAGATAGCTGATAGAAAATATGTGTACAGTTGATGACAATTTCCAAAATGATACTTTGACGTGATTCAAAGGGATTAGTAACTGTGGATTCGTTAGCAGTAGCAGATGAGGAGGATGGGTTGCTGGCCAAACTAGGTGTCATGGTACTAGAATGGATCGAATTCACCGGCGATTTCTTATGGTTGTTGTTGGTGCTAATGGGCTCCACATGGGTGTAGTATCGTACCAGAAATAATAATGGCGGTAATGCCCACTTTGTGATGATGACAGGGCGAATGGATTCTAGGTAAACAAAGGATGAACATTGCAATCATGCATTTGCCTCAAATGCCCTGGCGTACCTTTTTCTGCCAGCATAGCTAAAATAGTAGTTGTGAGGTGATGGAGCTTGATACTTTTGGATGATCGACATAGCCAGATAAGAGCGTCCACGCCACCATAGGCTACCATGTTGTGTAGATGCTTCTCTACAAAAGTTGAAATGGTTGAGTGAAACACGGTTCTCCCCTCCTTGATTCCCGCTGATCCTGTTACCATCATCCTTTTCCGTCAACTCCAACAATCCTCGCACGCCGTGCATCTAATGAAAGACAGCAGTAGTGTGAGTAATATAAAATTGAAATTGCTCCATATCTACTCTTACTTGAGTACTCAATCCATGGTCTTCATCAATGGCATAAGTGACGAGATAGGCAACATCAAAACACCCGTTGCACACTCGAACAGGTTTTGTACCGTAACCCAACTGAGGCAAAGGCACTTTACGACTTGAACAATCATGGCAAAATATATTTCCACTGTCATGTGCAACATTAGCTATGGCTTCAAATGGGAGAAATAAGTCGTCTTTACCAGTTTCTACAGTGATGCTATGGTATACAAAAAGAGATAAGAATGTGTATGTGTGTACATGATACGACTCTTGTTTACCCTTCTTTTCAGCGGTCCAAAAGTATGATTGCATAAAGAGCAATATGCTACATCCAAGTCATTCACCCACAGGGGCCTTGGCAATAGAAATGTTAAACGGTCATCGTATGTTTGCATTTGAAAAATACAAGTATAAAGGAGGAAAGGAAAAAGGCGAAAAACATAACAAGAGGAGAATGGATTAAATCATGCAGTGATGACCTCTCTGAAGGAGGGGAGCCAATCAAATTACCACTTTGCTGGTAATCTGCTTTGATAATCCACAGGGTCATTCCTTTAACGCAAAGTGAATGGTTACTTGTGTGCAATTATTACCCCAAGTGCACCGTTTATTAAATGCTTGTCGTTTGCTTTATTTACATCAAGTGCCATGTAGCTCATGCAAAAAAAAAACAAGAGACTTGAAGGGAATTTACCAGATTCAAGCATTTACATTGACTGGCAAAACGAGCATAGAGCCAGATCCGCCCTATCCGATAGAGAGGCAAACTCTGTAGAGCTTTGGGTACCACACCAACAGCATCTCCGCTCTCTCTCTCTCTTCCCTTTACGACTTTTTCATCTCGGCACCTCTTAAACTTTCTCATGTCCTTGAATTTTATCAGAAAAATGTCCAATACTGTCTTATCTTCATGCTCTCCATTCAAACTGGCCCTCGTTCAAATTGGCGCAGGTGCTGACAAGTCCAAGAATTTGAGCCATGCTCGTGAAAAGATCATGGAAGCCTCCAAAAATGGAGCACAAGTGGTTGTTTTGCCCGTAATGTATTTACACACTCATGGTACACCCACCTACTTATCAAATCCCTCCCTTTCCTCAGGAATGCTTCAACTCTCCTTATGGCACCAACTTCTTCCCCGATTACGCCGAGCCTTTGAATGGAGGTGAATCCACCACCATGTTGTCGAATGCTGCCAAGGTATAGCACACGCTACTCTACTGATAACACACTGAGTATGACTAAGCAAAATTGGTTATGCTTGCATGATTATAGGAAGCCAACGTATATCTCATTGGAGGCTCCATCCCTGAAAAAGAGGAATCCACTGGAAAAATTTTCAACACATTGACAGCTTACGATCCCTCAGGCAAAATGATTGCCACACACCGTAAAGTTCATTTATTTGACATTGACATTCCCGGAGGCATTACCTTCAAGGTACTGATACGAAAAGAGAGAATCCCCATGCCATGTTGCTCATGACATTCGAGTAGGAGAGCGATGTATTAACTGGTGGAGATTGGCTGACCCACGTAGAAACAAGTAAGCTGTGGACCTGGAGATCAGACGTAGCATTTTGAGCTAACAGCACATTGTACGTGAAAAACAACAGAGTATGGCAAGCTGGGTGTTGGTATCTGTTATGACATGCGATTTCCCGAGATGGCCACCATCGCTGCTCGCAAGGGCTGTATGGCCATGATCTATCCTGGCGCATTCAACATGACCACAGGTCCCTTGCATTGGGAGTTGCTGCAGCGTGCAAGGTAAGTGGTGGTGCATGGTCAAGACAGAATGATACTGATGCCCTGAATATTAGAGCTGTCGATAATCAAATGTATGTTGCTGCTTGTGGACCAGCTCGTGATGAGAGTGCCAATTACGTTGCCTGGGGCCATTCCACTATTGTGGACCCCAAGGGTAATGTTGTCTCTACATGTGAAGAGAAGGAAACCATCATTTATGCCGACATTGGTAAGCTTAAAAAAAAAGGCACACACACACAGAGAGACTAAATTCTTTTTTTTGCTAGACCCTGAATTGATCAAAACTACACGCGAATATATCCCTCTCTATCACCAACGTCGATTTGACATTTACGGCGATGTATCCGAAACAGTGCAAGAAAATTCACAAGGGCAGGTTGTTAAAAAATAAGTGATTTTTATTAAAAGACGGTGCCCAAAGCCTCAAACCAGCTCACGATGCTGGAGTCTGTCTGCACACACTCTTTGAATTCCTCAAAATTGATGTATCCTTCTCTTTCGGTTTGGATGCTTTTAAATGTCTTGTCCACCATTTCATTGATAGCGCCTTGAGACATGGTTTCCATGATGGGAAATTTCTCCTCCCATGCCTTTTTGTCTTGCTGCTGCTCTGATCTATGATTCAACTGTGGTGACAATGTGGCTGTCTGCGTACTGTCATTGTTAGTATAAGCTGGGGAAGACAAGGAGAGTTGTTGACTGTCTGAGCGCAACACGTTGTCTGTCATGGCGTCTATTTGAGCTTCAGAGGCACTGGCCACTGCTTTTGCCTGTTCAGCTTCTATTGCATATTGTCGTAAAAAGTGGTCTTCTTTCAAGGGATATCGCTTCTTTTTGTTTTTCCTAGTGCGAGATGGCCCTGCTGATGCTGATGTGTCTTGATCTTTACTGTTTTTGTCATATTCCTCGTCTTGCTCGTCCCCTTCGTCCCCCTCCTCCTCGCTTAAATTGCGGTCTGACGGTGTAGATGGCATGGCTACATTGAATGCAGCACTGACTGGCTGTGAAGCAGAAAACTCAAATGTATCCATCATTTCATCCTCCATAGCGCTAACTACATCTCTCACGAGTTCCATTGACAGATAAAAGTACGATTTGTACATGCGGTACAGCTCGTCCCGAGAAATGTATCCATCTTCATCCAAGTCATAGCCTTTGAAAGCATCTACACAGAAAGCTTTAGATGAAACCTGTATCATATGCGCAAGCTAGCTGAACCTACATTCTATCTTTTCATCCAAATTGCCTTTGCACAACACACTTAAGCCTGCTACAATCTCGGAAAAGTTGATAATGTTATCACCATCCTGGTCAAAGAAGGCAAAAATGCGTTCTGTAATGAGATTCTTCTCTAAGCCCAGAGGGCCCAAACATTGCTCAAATGTTTCTCGATCTATGCCGCCCTCGTCTTTATCCACTGTCGACAGTGATTTAAATTGCTCGTACAAGGCCTCCAATTCCACTTGATCGACTATCACCATGTTGAGTATCCTTACATCATCCGAGCGTTGATAGCCTACTTACAGTGTGATGTGTATTGCAATTCCCTGTATTTCTCTGCGGATATAGGCGGTTTGTTGTGGTGCTTCCCTGGATAGAATGCAGGCAGTAATGCGCTTCTTGGATTCGCAAGTGGTGGAATAGGGATGCGGATCTTCAGAAACACATGCGTATTGACATGACTATTAGCACCTTCACACATTTCACAGAGATCGAAATCCACGCAATTGGCACACTTGTAGCGTATACCTCGAATGGGCGACATGTTGCATTTGTTGCAAGTGATGCCTCCTGCACTCTCAAAAAAGTTACTCTTTCCATTTCATTCAGCATGTCTCTCTCACTTACGATGAATAAATCCCTCTAAACAGCTGCACGTTAGCCATGATTCATGATCTCCTGATCTCTCTCCATGTGTTGGGCATTTTACCTTTGCGTGATTGATTTTCTGATATAGCGTGCAGCAAATTCAACAGATTTCGATTGTCATCTTCGCCCCACTCTTTGAATAATGACAACATCTTTCGATTATCAGCGTCTTCCTCGGCCTCTGACAGCAGCGCATTTGTATCAACATCATTGCTGTCTGTCAGATTTCGGTTGGCATTGTTGTTTCTTCGTCTGCGAACGGTGCGAGAACGTCGTAGTCGATTGGGTCTACTGTGTGTGGATGCATGTTCACTTGAATTTGCTTGTGTGGATGTGCTGCCATGAAAAGCGCTGCTAGATGATGAGGGTGATAATCCATTGGTTTGCTGCCTGTTTCTTAGCCAAGATACAGCTGCTATGGCTACGAGTCCAGTTAGTGCACCCGATGCAATTAGAATGGCTCGAGATATCCGAGGTGCCATTTTTATAGTGATTACAAAAAGCAAAGAGAGAAATGAAGGTGTGATGAAACAAGAGACTGCTTAAATAATTCATGCTCGCAAAAAGGAGGCCAATACAAATTAGAACAAGAGATTTGTTGACACAGCAGCTTCTCTCTCTAGTTTAAAAAACTTTTTCTTTTCCTCTGCTACAATCATGATAGGCCCTGCTATACCGGAAGCTTTACTCAAGAAAAAGCAGAATCAAGACGAGATTGATATTGCTTTATCAGACGACGAGCAAGATCAAGTCGAGCAACAACAAGTTGCTGGCCCTCAGATACCGCCTAATTTGCTGCAAGAGAAAAACAGACAATCTACCAGCACAAATGAGGAATCCATTGGTCCTCAAATACCTCAGCATCTGTTGGAGCAAAAGAAATCAACCAGGAATATCGATGAAATTGCTATTTCGGATCAAGACCAAGACGAAGAAGAACAAGTAGCAGGTCCTCAAATACCACAGCATCTCCTCCAGCAAAAGAGATCGACCACTGTCAATGCAGACGAAATTTTCATTCCTGACATGGAAGAAGAAGAAGAGCAGACAGCAGGTCCTCAGATACCTCAGCATATTTTGGATAAAAAGAAAGCTGCTTCAACACTAGAAAATTACGGTGATGACGAAGAAGAGGATCCAGATGTATTTGCACCAGCTCTTCCTCCTGATCTTTTAAAGCAACGTCAAAAGCAACAATCACCACTACAACAAGAGCAAGAGAAGCAACCTTCAGGTGGCAGAAGACGTAGACCTGTGGGTCCAAGTTTTCCACCTACTGGACCCATGCCAATGCCTAGTACGGATGATGATGATTTCGTTGTGGGCCCTGCATTGCCAAAGAACTACAATCCAGAAGAAGAAGCAAAGTACTCTGCAATCCAGGCCATTGAGGAGCGCGCCCGTTTAGCAAAAGAAGCCATGGAGCAGGTAATATTAATCAAGTTATGGAGAGTGCATTGTACTGATCTATCCATTACGTAGAAAGAGGCAGGCAAAAACAAGGTAGAAAGACCAGAGTGGATGTTGGTGCCTCCTGAAGTAGATTATCTGAAAAAAGCTGGATCTGGTAAATCAAGACAATTTACAAACAAAACTATGGCGCCTGAAGATCTCGACTCCAGTGGTTGGACAGAAACGCCTGCTGAAAAGCAACGTCGACTAGAGGAGCAACGCCTAGGAAAGAGAAAAGTAGATGCTGATCAAGATACAGGCCCGTCTCAATTGGACATTGAGAGACACCGCAATGTCCTACAATACAATGTAAGTTTCGTATAGCATGAGTGGATGTGGCCCAAATCTCATACTGACACGCAAAATTGATCATGCAGATGCAAACAAGACCATTGACATTGTTGGAAATGCATCAACAAAAAAAGAAAAAGGATAGAAAGACAAACGGGCTCACTGCAGAGGAAGATGTAACAAAACGTGCTTTTGATCGTGAAAAGGATCTTGTGGGTCACAAGCGAATCAGTAAGAAGGATAAAGACGAGTTCTTGAGGAAATCTGCTGAATTGGGATCCAAGTTTGGTTATGGAAAGAGTTCATTCTTGTAAATAAAAGGCTTTAGTTGTAAATACTGTGATTTTGGTTTGTGGATGCGTATTGATGAAGCGATGCATTTCTTGGATCGAATCTTGGAAGCAAATGTATTATGCATTGTATAATGGACCATAGGGATTGAGCATGAGTAGAGATACGTAGTATAGCAAAGTCGCTTATTTAGATATTGCAGACACCAGTGGCGTCATTTAGTAACTAACCAATGTCCTGGTTTTGTAGTGTAGTAGTAGTCTATGACATTTCGTTCCATGGCTTCCTCCACTAAAGATCACAATGGCACATTTAAGGGTCCAAAGTCATTCCAACAAGCCAAAAAATCATGGTCTGTTGTCGTATCTGGTGGTTCAAACATCAACTCGAGTGGTTATCTCTGCCTCACCAACCCATCAGTCCCAAGGTGAACCTAAACCCCTCACCTCCAGCGACGCTAGCACACCTCCTGTCGATCACTTCTCTCACAAAGTTGCTTGACCCTTTAGAAAGGCACAGTACCTCATTCTGTCCTCATCGACATTACCCAAGTCTTTGACAGACAGAAGGAGTTCATTGATGCTCTGAACCTCTACTGCCAACCAACACCTATTTTTGGGCTGTATCTGAACACATGCGCAGAGACAACAGCCGAGTATATGCTGAAATCTCGGTCTCACCCATGATGTACCAACAGATGCTTCACCAGCCTGCTCTTGAGCTCAAAAATTTTGATGAACCATTGATGTCTTATCCCACCCTTTCGCCCTCCGCAAACATCGTGAAGCTTTCACTGACTCGTTTGCCAGCTCAATACGGCCGCAAAGATGGTGGCACTACCCAACTAAAAGCTGATATACATCACAGCCTCGACAAATATGGACAGTTGATCGACTGTGGTTATGTCATTGGCGGTAGCAGCATCTACGCCAGTGGTGATTATGCCGTTTTGGCTGTCAATTCTACCTACACGAAATTCGAACACTCGCTCAATTGGACTTACCAACCGATTGACTTCTCCTCTGGCGATTTGCTTCCTGAAAGAAATAATATCCTTTCTCTTGCAACCTGGGCTGCCATGCCTCCCTATTGCAAATATTGCCATTCGATGGATCATGCACTGATCGATTGCGAGACCCATAAGAAGAAGCTTACCTATGATTTTTGGGGTATTGCTGGTCATTTCCAACGTTCTTGCCCTCGTCGCAATGAAGACCCTGACAACTCTACCAAGAAACGTAAGGGCTCCAAAGCGCAACAGAAGCAAGTGACCTCTGACTCTTCCACTGCCAATTCCAAGTCCACCGCCGCTGTTAAGAAGGTTGCTACCGCTCAATTTGCCGCTGCTGCTAAAACTAAGGCCGCTGCTGAAGATAGGGTCGCTGCTGACGCCGAAGCTACTGCTGCCAAAGTCGCTGCTAATGCTCATTACGCTGCCAACGCTTACACAGAGGCTAATGCCCGCACTGATGCGAATAATGCTCAGGATGCTGCTAACACTCTCAATGAGGTAAATGTTAACACTGCTTCTCCTAAACACAAATACCGCACGCGTTCAACCACTGGTAGTTCTCCTCCTGTGCAACTTTCGCTTTTATCCCATAATAACAAATTTAGTATTAATCAAACGCTAAAACCGTTTTCTTTATATCGTTCAATTTTTACAAGCATATAGCTATAGGAGCACAAGCTGTGATTGGCCAAAGTCATTAGGCACATTGGACAGTAATGTGAGATGCTTGAAAAAATCAAGTTTTATTATTTAATAGGTCCTTAATGCTTTGTCCATTTCCCTTTATCTTTGATAACAGCCTCAATACGTCGAGGCATGCTTTCTATAACCTTTTGACACTCCTCCTGCTTCATTTGGCCATACCAGATCTCCCTTACCCGTTCATATAATTCATTCATACCCTAGGTTGCGGTTTCATACTCATTGAGACGCCTTTTCAACAAAGCCAACATGTTTTCGATGGGATTCAAGTCAGGAAATTGTGGGGGCCACTCCATGACCTGGTATGATTGTTCCTGAAGGTAACCCTTGACCAAATTTGACGTGTGTTTGGGATCATCGTCTTGCTGGAATATCACTTGTTCACGGCGGAAGCCAAATTTATCGATGGAAAAAGTAATAGTCTGCTCCAATTTGCCTTGCAGAATCTCCTTGTAGAGTGCCTCATCCACATTACCATTTATCTTGCACATCCAGCCAACACCAGCATACTACGTAATAGTACTCCAAAGCATGATACTACCACCACCATGTTTTACTGTGAGGAGCTTGACATGGTGGTTTTGAAGCTGTTCACCAGATCGAATCCAGGCCCACTGTGGTCCATCTGAGTTGAAACGGTTAATTTTGGTCTTGTCTGTCCGAATAACATGTTTCCAATCGTCAACAGTCCAGTCCTTGTGCTGTTTACACCACGCATGTCTCTTCTTGACATTAGCGTCACTAAGCAAAGGCTTCTTTTCCTTCTCGATAATAACCTCCAAGCCCGCAGTGTGGAGTGCTCTACGAACAGTTTCCGGGTGAACCTTCATCTAGAAATTTTTCTCGACCATTTTTGGCCTTGACGGTGCTTGGAACCCGCTCCTTGGTTACCTATCGAACACAATAGCGCTTGTCGGCTTCAGACAACACCCTAGGACGGCCACCTTTCGAGGTTTTCACATTCGGACAATGCTCCATTCTGATTCGCCCGATAGTAGACTTACCCAAAGACAGTTTTTCAGCAATTTCCCGAATCGAAACACCGCTTCGAAGCATCTTGATTGCAGAATTAACCTTGGAGACAGCAATGGCTTTTATGGCTTGATAATCGACGTACCTGATATTTAGAACTCCGATATGGATAATGGAGACTGCCTGCGCTACATGAGGCTTTCTTATACGAGGCTCTTGAGGTTATTCCAAATTGTAGGTTTCAGTTATCACCGAATTCGTGATCTTTCAAAAGATCTCACAATACTGTCCCAATGTACCTTATGACTTTGGCCAATCACAGCTTGTGATTCTACAGCTATATGTTTAGCTTTTAGAATATACAGTGCGCGAAAAAAACGTTCCAGTGTTTTGCCAATTCGTAGTTTTACACTTACAGCTCTGTCAAATTTTCTCCAGTTTTAAAACTAAAGTAAGACTACAAAAGCTTGGGTTTTTAGTCACAAAATGAGCTACTAAAATAATTGGTACAGTAGATATTGAGCTAGTGCAACTGACGTAAAGTAAAAAATTTCGATTTTGTAAAATTGGAAATATCGCTTGATGACCTTATTGTTTGTATACATTCCACGAAAATGACCCGAGAGCCGTAATTTTTTATATCATTTATGTTTAAAATGTTAGTTATCCGAAGAATGCTTAAAAAAGTATAAAGCGTGAGATTTTGGTCTTTCCCCTCATTATATTTTACCATCTTTACTTCATCACTTTTTTTAACATGACACGTCCCATTCCTCAGGAGGTTCAAGGATCTGTCAAGGCTCTTTTCAACCAAGGTTGTTCCCTCCGTGCCATTCAAAAAATCTTCCCAGATTTGTCCGTCAGTGTACTTTCTCGCCACAGGAAGAAGTTTTTTGGTCATTCAAAACATGCCAACCCCGGAAGACGCAGCAAAATCACTACGCAGAATATGAACTACATTGAGAGGAATCTCCGCAATGGTAATTTAGACGGCCCCAGGGGTGTGCAGTGCTACCTTGCTCATATGGTAGTTCAGATGACTTTGAGGAATATACAGTATATACTTAAGCGCAAAGGGTTCAAGGCTAAAAGAAAGATAAAGACCAATTTCGTGTCTGCGGAGAACCGGAAAAAGCGTTTTGTGTGGGCCAAGAGACATCGACATTTGACTGCGGACGATTGGCGTAAATGGGGATTTTCCGATGAAAGCAGGGTCAACATGTGGGGATCTGACGGCGAATCTTTCTACTGAACTGACAGGCCCACTGAGTTGATGCCTCATCAAACTGAGGCTCAAGTTCAGGAAGATGGTGGTGGCGTTGTTTTCTGGGGCATGATAACAGTGGAGGGACCCAGCTATGGCTCCACCATTACCGAAGGAACTGTTAACTCAGAAGTTTATGCTGAAATTCTGGACTCATCTTTGCTAGACATTATCAGGTACTATTGGCTGGACAAGAAAACGTTTAGATTCCAGCGAGATAACGCAAGACCACATACTTCTGGTCCCATTAAGAAATGGTTCACGCATCACGGATTCTCTGTGCAAAGTGTCCTTGATTGGCCCCCCCCAAAGCCCTGACCTAAACCTCATTGAACATGTCTGGCATCAACTAAAACGTCGTTTGAACAAGTACCCTACTAGGGCCAACAGCCTTTCTGAGCTAGAAGGCAGAATTGAACAGGAATGGTATAAATTCATAAAAGAAGACTGTCTTAAATACATATGCAGCATGCCACGCCGAATCAAAGCGGTTATCAAGAGTAAAGGTGGTCCAACTAAATATTGAGCTTTTTTATAAAATTTAATAAATTCGACTTTTCACTTTTCATGACGCTACCATTCTTTTTCTAATTACGTGAATAAAGTGCATAATATATCATCTGATAGCCAACTGCTTAGGCTATTAATGAAACTAAGCAAACCCTAGTAGCTTTGATATTTGCAGAGAAAACTGGCTATAAGTGCAATTTGGCAAAACACTGGAACGTTTTTTTCGCGCACTGTACTAAATTCATTATTATTGGATAACTTCCCGTCCGGTGGTAAGGTCTGAAAGTAAAAACTGCTAAACATTGGGACAGTTTTGTGGGTCACGGTATATGTTCTATGAATAATATTTTTTTTTGACATTTTACTCTATAATTTTTTTTTGATATTTTACTCTATAAATATATTATTATTATTATTTTTATTATTATTATTATTTGTAATCACGATTAATCGAGTACCTCGATTACACGATTTGAGCAGGTCCAAATTCCTTGATGAACTCAGGTAATGGGATGCAGCGAGATAGCGGATCAGCTATGTTTGAGGGACCCGGTTTGTATAAGATCTTGAAATTATATTTCATGACAGCAGCGCATCATCTTGACAACTTGGGAGATTGCTTAGTTGGGTTGAAAATGTAGACCAAACTTGAATGATCTTTGATCAGTATAAATTCCCTCCCTTTGAGATAATGTTGAAAGTGTTGAATTGACCAAACCACTGCAAACGCCTCGACCTCATGGATATGCCAATTCTTTTCAGATCTTCTAAGACTTCTGGAACCATAGCCAATAACTTTCTCATTACTGCGACCGTGCTCATTGAATTGATCTACTTGGGTAAGAACGCAACCAAGACCTGGTAGACTGCTGTCAACGCTGAGTACTTGCACCTTATAACGATCGGGAAAAGTCAACACCGGATTACTGCACTGAATTTGCTTTAGAGTGTCAAATGCTTGTTGTTGCTCTGGACCTTTACAAATTTGACTCCCTTCCTTGTAAGACTAATTAATTCGTTGGCAATAGTTGCATAGTTGGGCGTAAACTTCCAGAAAAAAACCAGTAAGTTCAAGAAAACACTTGAGTTCAGAAACATTTTTACAGAGCGGAAGCGACTTGATCTTCTTACATTACGATCACCTGGTTTTGAACCTTCACCGCTAATGATATGCCCCAGTTACTCGACCGATTCTTGCGCTTGAACTTTAAATTGGTTCTTTCCGCTGCTTCAAATAGTTCTCGTACGTGTGCTTCCTGAGCTTCTCTTGTCCTGGAAAAGCATAGGATATCATCATAAAAAATACAAGCTGATTCACCAATCATATGCTTAAAAATAGAGTGCATCGCCCTTTGAAATTCTGAGCTGCCAGCAGATATAGCCATCTGCAAAACTTTGTACCAAAACGTTCCCCGCTTTGTAACAAATCCTGTGAGATTACGAGCTAAGGTATCCTCGGGATCGATCTACAACTGGTGGTACCCGGAAGAAGTATCCAGGCATGAGAGATACTTCATTCCAGCCGTCAGTTCAGTTAGCTCCGCCACGGTTGGTGTTGGAAAATTCGTTTGCACAATTAACTTATTTATCTTTCTATAGTCGATCACGCAACGCCGAGAGCCATCCTTTTTGTCCACCAGGAACGCAGCAGAACTCAAAGTACCGTCCGCCTCCTCGATTAAGTCCAGCTCCAACATTTCATCCACGTACTTATACAAAGCATCTTCATCTTCCCAGCTCAGCCGAAAACATATGCTCTTGATGGGTTTGGCACCCTCTACAACTCGCACACGCATTTTATGACCCTTGATTTTGGTAGGTCCCGATGCTTCAGAAAAGACATGACTAAATTCGTTCAGTAATTCATGTAGAGATTCCGGAGCACTTCGGCAATATTGTCCTTATCGTATTTAGTTTCTTCAAATGTATCAGGTATGAGACCTTCCTCCAACGATGCAGCATGCTTCGTAGCTAGTTCAATCTTGTAAATTTCTTTGCTTTTATCTTGCACCAAACCTGGAATGTGCGATGTAAAACCCTGCCACTTGACGAGACCAGACGTAGTAGGTACCTTGATGATAGAGTTCGCGATGTCCAGTTCAACGCCATATGCTTGCAACCATGGAATACCCAAAATTAAGAGATCCGCATTCGTTTGGTCTTGAACGCACATGTGCTCTGGCCTTATGTGTTTGCCTTGGATACAGATTGGCACATCCATCACAACATCACCACGCGCACCAGCAGATTCATTGTTAAGCCCTACTAATTGCAGAGAGTCGCCATTGCAAGCCACACCCAGAGATTCACACAAGGACCTTGAGATAACACTTATAGAGCCACCGGTATCGAAACAAGCAGTCACCTCCTGGCCATTAATCGATATTTCAGCCTTGAGAGGGGAACTCCATTTCATTTTTGACAGATCGTAGGGATAACGATATACTGAGTGGGTGTCGTCGAAGTTGAGATCCGAGTCAGAATCTGAAATAGAAGATGTCATGGAATCACCACCACTAGATGAGTTAGAGTCATAGTATGAAGAAACCTCAAAGATATCGGGATCATGGACAACGTTGATTTTGTTTGGAGGTTCTCTGATGTTACCATCTATCTCCATCAAATGCTGTTTAATACGTTTCGATCTTTGTTTCCTTAGATCACGCAGACCATCCACGAGATCCGTAGCAGCGTCCTTGTCAATCGCAACCCAGTCCAGGATGGATAGACCAGAATCTAGTTCAGTAAGCTTGCTCCACACGTTCAATGACCTGGTTGGCACCTTCAGCACACGAGCCTTTCTTGCTGGTCTTGGTTCCTTCATCATAATTTCCTTAGACACAACTTGCCCTGCTAGCGATACTCACTTCTTCTTGGCGGCACGATTGTTAGCATTTAAGACTTCAGGAACCTCAGGATTAGCTCTCTTGATAGCGTACACTTCATTTAACTGTTCAGCTTCCACCCATGGTATCAATAAGATCTAAAGAAGACGATGAGGGTAGAGGATATGGGAATTGAATATCAACAACTTCTACTGTTGATACTCGCTGGCTTTTCCCGAATCCTTTCCATTAGTACCCAAAGGTAAGCTGTTAGCACTAGTAACCGAAGGAGCCTTAGAATTATTGATCATTTCCTTGGTGCACTCATATTTCTTATGACCGGGTTCTCCACATAAGAAGCACACAGTCCCACCAGAGTGAGGACGACGGGGGCACTACCATATGCATTACCGCTTTTGTTGTTGTTCACAGTAGCTTCTTGTAAGGCAACCAAGTTAATTGACAATTTTTCCAGTTTGTCCACCAAAGACATCACACTTGACATGGCCGAAATCTCGGATTACTGTCCGTAATTTCGTAGTTATCCGCTACTTGTTCCTGCATGTTGCTCAAAGAACCAGTTTTCAAAGTGCCTTGACGATTGCTGACCACAACACCGTATTTCAACAGAGATTTTTCCACCTGTCTTGCCCTTTCCTTGGCAACCGCAAAAGTGGCAGGTTTACTTTCCTTCTCAACTTCATACGCAATATTGGAATTAATGGCATTCAAGAAGGTGCGCACCAGAAGGCTTTGATCCTTGTTGCCTAGAAAATTGAACAGCTCCTCCATTCGTATGGCTACTTTGTCAACGGAACTATACTTATATCCTTATTTGAGCCCATAAATTGCAGACCACCACCTATCCTCCAAGTCAGATAGGTATTGTGTCTTGAACAGACTCTCGAATTTTTCCCAAGTGTCGGCCTTGGGCCCAACCACGTTCCACCATGATTCAGCCTTGTCAACCAAATTTTCTTCAACGATGAGCAGCGTTTCTTCATCATGGATTCTTGCGCTTTTCTTGAGACGATTCATTCTTGACATCCAAGTGGCTGCCCTTTCTTCGTTGACGCCATCAAAAGATCTAGGATCCCTAAGAAAACGACCACCAGAGCATGATTTACCACCGTTTTTCTTGTCAATTGCCATTTGGATTATCTTTAGGGAGAACGACGAGTTAGTAACCATTGAAGCCCGGACCAACTGATAAATATCAGGCTCTCTATAATGATTACCTTGGTAGTTGGTAATCAAGATATAAGTATTGTTTTGTGGAAAGGAAGACTGTAAGAACTATCCCAATTATTATGAGAGATGAATTTAAGGGTTCTTTAGGTTTGTTCGTATTAGATTGGCACTAGTAACTAAACTCCAGATTAGAATAAGAAGAAAAAATGGATGATATTTATTAAGATGCCATTCAAACACTACGGCCCAACTGATGTTCTCATTTGAGAAGGTGTAGTTTTCCACATAAATAAAATGGTTTTAATAGCTAAACTATAATATTGTAGGCAACAGAGAGACTTTTATTATCTGTAAGATTCATAAAATTACTAAACGTATTATAAATTGCACGAGAAAATGGCAATTTAAAATTACCTAATAACTACATATTAAATTAAAAGAATATATTTCAATAAGATATTCGGGTAGTTTATTGGGAGGAACGTCAGATCCACAACCGATAGGTTCTGGGTTCTACCCCTGTAGGAGCACTCTTTTTTTCAGATTTCTGAAAATCGATGTGCTCATTTGGGAACATCAAATAGATTCTCATATGAGCACATCGATGTTCTCATGAGAACATCAGTTGGGACCGTGGTGAAAATACTATTTATATATGCTATTGTTCTATTCTTATTCTCCTGTCAGACTCAATTCAGATCCGAATGTCAGTTCCCTGATCAAATGTAACCCCAAATTGGATTGCTTTCAATTTGATGTCGATTTCATGTACCCGCGTTCTTGAGTCGATCCCATTGTTTAAAATAGTAACACCCCAATTCCATTGTTGTAATTCCACTTGAATCTTGCATCGATTCGACATCAATTGGTTTACATCTATCCTGAGTCAAAGTCCAGAGTCAAATCCACATTTCAAAATAGTAATGCTTGGCTATTAGCGCGCAATCTCATTTAAATCCCTGACTAATTCATCGATTCAACAATATCAACTCCAAATATTGATTAGATTTTCGGCTAAATTTGACAAGAAGCACCATGATTAAACGAATATGTAACAACAACAAAATAGAAGCGACACCAATTGAGTAAGCACCAACATTGATTAGCAATACACCAAATAGAGACCACATCGACTAGAATAACAGTATCAACGCACCATCAACAGATAACATACAGTTTTACAACAATTATATGAGTGTGTCAATGCGCCAGAACACCGCACCAACGAGGAGTAACCCTTCAAGTAAGACATAGTAGACAAGTTAGAGAATTACGCCTTGAATCCACCATCTTGCGCCTTTCCCATATACGGTATATTGCCTTTTTAGGAAATCGAGATAGAGCCAAGTAACCAAGAGAAAGATACACACGTATCAATATGTCGTCTTGATAGATAGATCCAATGGTAGGAGTTAATAAATAACTTAGAGTGTAACTAATAGATTGAGATTATGTTCGAAGATGCTGTTTATTGAATGCATTTACAACTTATATTTATACTATTTCTACGATCGATAATTACTTAATCAATGGAAATTTCAAGTAGATATAGTACTTGATATAGCAACTGATAATCAGATCAATGCCTGCTATCAGTTTCCAGAACCTTCGAGTATACGCTGGCACCTTTTAGTCGCTTTCTTCAAATCTGGCTTAAGTCTAAATTTAGGCACGACAAGTATGTCAGATGCTAATACGTAGAGATAGTATATGCAATCTGAGATCTGATCGAGATATAAATGGAAGTAGATATAGAGAGTGTGCAGGAAGATGTTATAGCCTTTTAGTTGAATGGATAAAAAGGTGCTTTATTAATATTAGATTTGAACATTGATTTTATCCAATATAGTTTGTGTAATGTTGTGCGCTATCCAGGTTAATCGCTGTTTAATGTTCCTGGTAGCTGGCGCTCTAGGTTTAAACCTGCACTTCTTATTCTTGTTTGTGTTTAGTCTGTCAATGATATCCTGCAGATCTAAATCACTGTCAGAATACCCTTCAACCCTGACATCACCCCCTTCGAGACAAATGTTCGACCCTGAACATCACTTGAACTTGATGAACCAGTGGCAGTGTTTGGCATATGAGAAGAGAGATCGACGATTTTTGCAGGTTGGGTGGTCTCATTTTGCGTGTGGATCTTTGGAATGGCAGGAGTTTTGAAGACAAAAGTACTTTTTGGTGGCCCAGGACGAGAAGTAAGTGCAATGGGAGTTTGGTTTGTAGCAGCAGGAGGGAAAAAATTCACAGTAGTAGTGGAATCAGGTTCTGGAGTAGCTTGAATAACGGAAGGTGGGCTGGCAGGAGAAACAACATGAGGTTCATTTCGAAGACCTGGCACCATTTCTGTGTTTTCTGGCTCTGATACACGCTCATCCAGTTCAAGATCTGTATCAACACTGACTGTTTCATTGATTATTGCTGCATCACCACTACTTATATTCGATACTGTAGACTGAGATGACAAATAAGACGATTCTGTAGAAGGAGATGGTGGTGGAGACATGGTATGTGGTGGGGATAGTGTTGGTGGTTGATCTGTGTCTTCAATATCGCTATCAGTAGATGACAAAAAGTCGTATCCATCCATGATTTGACCCAATCCACGTTCGTTGTCCTCTGTTTCATCCATCACACTACTCCCATGTAGAGAGCTATCCTCATCTGATATTTGTTGTGTAAGTATGTGATGATATTGAGAGTGAGTTGGCGGTTTATTAGTGGTAGTAGGTTGTGTAGTGGAGCTGTTGTTTGGCGTGCTCTGATCAGAAATTGGCATGTCGATAAAATCATCTTGAGGTTGATTTAGACTTGGGTTTGATGAGAAAATCGAAGGTGATGGTGAAGAGGAAGTAGCAGTGGTACCATTGGGGTCAGTGGAACTAGTATTTGAGGCCATACGAAGAGAATCGGCTTCACGAACAGCACGACGACTAGTAGTAGGATCATACCATGGCTCCCTGGGTTTGTCACCTTTCGCTGCTTTCAATCTGTCCACATGTACTAACGATTGTAATGGTTCACCAGCAATAGTTTCCAGTTGATAAGTACCAAAATCAGGGAACACCTTTGTCACAATGTAGGGTCCTTTGTAGCGAGGTTCTAGGCCAAATTTGCCTTCATGAGTCAGCATAACCATATCACCCATTTCGAAGTGCGTGGGTTTAATCTTGGCATCCCAACGCTTCTTGTCCGCTTCGCTCATGGCTTTCAAACGAAATTCAGCAGCAGCACGATGTTGACCAAGTAGTTCTAGTTCACGCGAGGTTAGGTCAGCTACCGTTCGTTTGTCCAACAGCATTTCCTTGGTGATATAGGGTCTCAAAACATCTCCAGGCAGTCTAGGTTCACGTCCATACACCAAGTAATAAGGGGAAAAGCCTGTTGTTGAGTGCACTCGAATTCGACTTGCCCACAAAGCCGCATTCACAAAGTCATCCCAGCGATGAATAGCACCATTGACATACTTACGAAGCATTTGCTTGATCACGCCATTGTATCGCTCTACCTTGGAGTTGGTGCGCGGGTGAAATGCCGAGGTGAGCTTGTGATTTATTCCAACACGTTTGGTGTAAGCTGTTACAAGACCACTAGTAAAATTGGCACCTCGATCCGTCACAATTTCAGAGGGACAACCAAATCGCATGACAATCTCCTCATAGATAAAATCCGCTACCGCTTCCATAGATGCTACTGGTACTGATCTTGCAATAGGCCAGTTTGTGAGGTAATCCACAGCCGTCAACAACCATTTGTTTCCGTTTCCAGTTGTAGGCAATTCACCCACAAAATCCAAATGCCAACGATCAAAAGCTTGAGGTATTTGCAGAGGATGCATGACATCTTGATGAACCTGATCACGGCGACTATTCAGCTGACAAGCAGTACAAGTTTTCAGCCAGTCTTGAATATCCTTTCGCAAACCTGGCCACCAGTACCTTTCAGTGAACATTTTTAGTATAGTCTTGATACCAGCATGGCCAAAAGCTTCATGATACTTGAAAACCAAATCAGCACGATCCGAGAACGGAATAAATTTGACTTGCTTTATGCTTCCATCCTCCATCTTGACTAGTCGATACACTGTTCTTTGGCGTACCACAAACTGATCCTCCTCCTTTTCCATGCGTTTTCGCAATGCATCTGATTTCATTTTTTCGTAGTTCTTGTCGACATACAGAATAGGCCAATCAGTCTTGATAGTATCAGACAACTGATCCCAAGCAGCATATAAGTATTCAGGTGCCAACGAAGGTATATTCTCTCCATTTTCCACAAGTAAATCTGGTTTTCTTGAGAGAGCATCCGCCACTTCGTTGTCTTTTCCAGCTTTGTACTCGATATTTGGCGAGAATGCCTCATAATCTGCAATCCAACGAACAAGACGAGGTGTTGGGTTCAGTTGAGACTTGAAGTAGATCAGAGGCTTGTGATCACTATACACAGTATAACCACCTTGACAACCGTCCACAAAACATCGCCATGTTCTCAAAGCATGGATGATAGCAATTAGTTCACGTTCCTGGGCAGGCAATTTTTGTTCAGCTTGAGATAATTTCTTGGATTCATACGCAATTGGCAACCAAGTTGAAGAATCAGGATCCTCCTGTAAAAGCACGGCGCCTACTCCAAAGTCACTTGCATCGGTTTCAATGCGGTATGGCTTGCTCATATCAGGTAGTTTCAATAAAGGAGATGATGTTAGCATTTGTTTGATAGCTTTGAAACTAACTTCACATTGATCATTCCAGACAATAGCACGTTTCTTAGCACCATTACCATGAGTCAATTCAGTAAGAGGAGCAGCCACAGAAGAGAAGTTCGGGCAGAAACGGCGATAATGCTGTGTTAATCCAACAAATTGACGCACCTCTTGCACATTAGTAGGTCTTGGCCAGTCTTGAATAGCTTTCACTTTTGACGAAGATGGCAAGATGCCGTTTGCCGAGACCTTGTAACCCAAGAATTCCAGTTCACGCTTACCAAACTCACACTTTTTCAGGTTGACAATGAGCCCTTCCTTTTCAAAGATGGATAATACTTGACGAACATGCTTGATATGGTCCTCTTTCGTTTTGCTAAAGATACAGCAGTCGTCCAAGTAAACCAGGGCGAACTTGTCAATGCAATCCTTTAAAACTCCGTTCATCCAAGTTTGGTAACTAGGTGGGGCATTTGAAAGCCCGAAAGGCAGCACAAGCCATTCCCATTTACCATATCGGGTATTAAATCCAGTAAGTGGGATATCAGAGTCTTTTAGCCTAATTTGGTGGTAGCCTGAACGAAGATCCAGGCAAGTGAACCAAGAAGCACCTTGCAAACGATCCAGACATTCGTCTATACGAGGTAGAGGAGTAGAATTACGGATAGTAACCTTGTTCAGCGCACGGTAGTCAATACACATTCTCATTTCACCATTTTTCTTCTTGACGAACAATACAGGAGCACTCCATGGTGACGACGATGGTCGAATGAGGCCCAGAGATTGCAATTCGGTCAGTTGACGCTGTGATTCATCAAGTTCAGCTGGACTCATACGAAAAGGAGGTCTATTGATGGGATTGACACCTTCAGGGACGTTGATCACATGCGAGAAATTTTGTCTGTTGGGTGGTAGGCCAGGTAATTTGTCTTGAAAAACCGTTGGAAAATCCTTCATCAGTTGATCTGTCCATACCACGTTCTCTTGAATAATTCCAGTGCTTGCGCCATCCTTCTCTCCTTTATCCATCATGTACAAGAAACATGCATTTGTGCCTTCCTCCTTCAACATTTTTTCTGCTTGAAGATGAGATACCAGATAGTTTAGTTCAGGCGGTTGTTGAGTTGGTGTGCTTGCCACACAGGAAGACGACGTAGGTGAGATAGTGGTTTTACCAGAACCACAACAAGACAAGTTCCATGTATCATCAAACCAATCTGCAACAGGTTTGTGTTCCTTGAGCCAGGATCTACCAAGAATGACATCAAACTTTGTATCAAAGACGAATGTTGACATTGGACTTGTATGACCTTGCAAATTCAAATCGTAGACAATCTTTTCATTAATAGGAGATACATTGCCACCTGCAGTTTCAACCTCTCTTCCATGGATCACGCTACGATGGCCTTCAATCATGTTTGCAATTCTACCTGAGATGTAGTTTTCACTAGCACCATTGTCAATTAGGCACTTGACTTTGACTACACCCAGAGAATGGTTGAGTCTGACGGTTGCTCCATACAAAGGTAGAGTTGAGGTATTTGCTGCATTCAATAAATTTGTCAGGTACACAGAGTCAGTGGTGAGGTCAATGGTGGTTGACGTATCCAAATCTTGAATGATAGGAGACAATTCCACAGGACGACGAGTATTTGAGTTCGCAACGACAGGGTTTAAATTCACCACTGGATTGTTGTCTGGCACAGGTACAGAGACATTATCCGGGGTAGTAACAGGCACAGAAACCAAAGCAGGAGAAGACGCAACAGAGGAATCCATCATGGCAATGACTTGATTCAATTCATCCATCTGTGCGTTTCTTTTCTCAACCGCAATTTTATCACACAGGGACAACAGGTAAGAGGAACCACTAGCTTTATTACTACTTTGACATTGGTTGCAATCACAACCATGGTTATCCTCTTCTCTGTATTCAACATCCAAAATACAGTTCAAAACACCAACATTCTTGAAAAGCTTGCGTCTAGTGTCCAGATCCAACTTGTCAAATGCATGCATAATTTCAGTGGCACGGGAGAGGCAATTCTTGGTGGTATGTCCAACTTTCTTGCAGTGAAAACATGTGAGGCTGGGATCATACCTATTACGGCCGCGATTATTGTTGTTTCTCCTGTTGTTATTTCTGTTTCTGTTGTTGTTGTTGCTGTAGCTGTTACTGTTGTTGTCGTTGTTACGATGCATGATGGCATCTAGGTCCATAGGCTGTACATCACCGTTGTTGTTATTGTATCTAGTGTTTGTCTGAACACCAGCACTGATCTCCGGATGGTGGGCGAATTCATGAGCCAGAGCATCAGAGAACAGCTTCTCCAACGTACGTGATTCAATAGGCATGGCGCGAATTTTGGCAATCAATTCCTTGTCCTTTAAACCTCTCATGAAACGATCACATTGCTCACGTTCACTAATATCCTTGATGGGAATGACAGCATCCATAAAACGATCCACATAATCCCGAATTGAACTGGTTTGGCGAATGGTGACCAAAACATCACGGGCCAAATCTTGATCGTTGGTGGGACGGAAATTGCTAATCAAAATGTCCTTCAGCTCCATCCACGTTGTAGGTGTGGTAAGATTACTGTCGGGATCTTCATAATGGGCAACAATAGTGGCAGCACGTCCAGATAGCAAAGAAGAGGCAAAATTGTAGGTGCGTTCTTCATTCCAGCTGTTGTGCAGCTTTTGTTTGTCAATCAAACGAATCCAGGCATCAATTTCACTTGCATTGCGAGTGCCACTGTATGTAGGTGGTGTTGGCAACTTGACAGCAGGTGCTTGATTTTGTGCCTGAATGAAGGCAGTCATCATGTTGGTGAGCATGTGTTGGTTTTGTTCCATGAATTGAACATAGTTGGGTGGTATTTGTTGTTGTTGATTGTCTTCAGCCATGTTGTTTTAATAAAATGTGGTGAGAGAGACCAGAGAGAGTGTTGACTCGAGATTTGTGTGTTTGTTTTGATAGTTGGATTATTATTTGGGATCTCCGAGTTCGTGGAATAGGAATCAACAGCGAACGAGATGGGGTAGGTAGTGTTCACAGAGAGGAACTATGAACAACTGTAGTAAAGAGGGTTGACTATTATGATTCAGTAAATGCAAAGATCTAATATAGATGTTTCGATCTTTCCCTTTAATGAATACTTAGCCGGCGTGCCTTGATGATCGACTTTTGTTTACTATCTGTTATAGGCGACAAATAGAAAAAAAGGATTTAAAAAATAACAGAAGTTGCTACCAATTGTCAGATGCTAATACGTAGAGATAGTATATGCAATCTGAGATCTGATCGAGATATAAATGGAAGTAGATATAGAGAGTGTGCAGGAAGATGTTATAGCCTTTTAGTTGAATGGATAAAAAGGTGCTTTATTAATATTAGATTTGAACATTGATTTTATCCAATATAGTTTGTGTAATGTTGTGCGCTATCCAGGTTAATCGCTGTTTAATGTTCCTGGTAGCTGGCGCTCTAGGTTTAAACCTGCGCTTCTTATTCTTGTTTGTGTTTAGTCTGTCAATGATATCCTGCAGATCTAAATCACTGTCAGAATACCCTTCAACCCTGACAAGTATTCGAGGTTTCCATGGAGAAGTGGTTTAACTCGTCACTTTCACATAGTGAAGATCGCCGGTTCGAGCCCGGCTGGAAACACTCGTTTTTTTTTACCTCTCTTAACTGAGATAGTGTTACAAATCAATTTTGGTTTTGTAACTGAATCTTTCTTTTTTGTTGTAAATTGAGTACACTATCGAATAAACTACGTTTCACTGCTTACTATATTGGATTCTACTTCTGTTACTACAAATTGACATTAAACACTTAAATGCTTCTTATATTCGAATATACTCTGAATCCTATCTCAAGAATGACAAATCAGTTACCATTCAGCCTCGCATCATTTTGACAGATATATATTCAAACTCTTAAACATCTCTCTTCCCTAATGGAAGCACACAAATGGGAAGTAACTCCACATTACCCATCCCTTCATCCTCTAGTAACATTATCAATATCATCATTCACCATCTTTCAACAACAAATATAGCTTTCCAGCTATAAAAACTGTTCAAGCTTTTAGGATTATTAAGGGTATCAAAATCAATTATAGAAGGGTCAGCCCTTCATTACAAATGATAGCATATAGAAACAGATTTCATAGAATCTAATTGTAATGAAATAGCCACCCAAACGCAACTTAATTGAAAACCAAAGTTCATCAAATAGCACTCATTCAAATTCATGCTATTTGGATCTATTAATGAAAGCGCTCAAATGTACATCAAAAAACCATTTAAACATACTAAAGTAAAGATACACGCTTATATCGCACATCGTGTGAAGGAACCATTCCTGATCACAGTGTATCAATCACACCCATGATGGCTGTAGTAAGTGATGTTATCTTTATCCAAATAAAGTCAAGTCAACAGCAAGCAAATTGACCCTTATAACCAGTGCTCTTTCATTAATTACCACCTTAAATCAAACATCAACAATATTTGATTGCCAGATATCGCAATAGCAAAACCTATTGCTCTCTATCATCACTAATCCTACAAGCTAGATGCAAATGTATAAATACTCTTCTTTTTTTTTACTCAATTCCAGGATCTTCGGTTCATTTTATACACAAATAAAATACAGTTGATTTCTATTGTATTTTACTATTGCTTTTTTTTTGTGAAATCTATTTAAAACCGATTTCACTGCACTAATTAATATAAATATTCAAATGATATCAAACAATAAAAGAGGATCTTATTCCGACCTGAAAATTATATCTATATAGCTCTATAGCTCCTTAACTTTGTTATTTCATTGAACTTATCAAATAAAAGATATCTTGAATCCTTTGTATAAATTAACGCATTGATTCATTGTCCTTTATCTACTATTATCACTTTATTTACACATCTCTTTCTTTGCTTTTATAATCTTTACTAGTTGGACAACTATAAACCTGGTGCTCATTTCTATAGACGAATCTGCTTTGGCTATTTATCTATATACTTACTCCATTATCACTTTCACTATTCACACTACACTGAACCACTTTTTAACAATATGGTTTTTTTAATAAATGCATGTGAAAGATGATCTTTATTGTTATTACAAGTCGTAACATCTACTTTCTTTTTCTGCCACCATATATAATCATTCAATTTTTTTTGTATTAAAGTGTATCTTTATTAGCTTTGAAATTTATAGTCTATATAGTAATTACAGGCAAGGCCAAGGTGTCAGCTTGAACACTTGCCAAAGGAAGGGAAGAAAGGAGTGTACCATGGTCTTGACGGACCATGTTGATAGCAGCAGAAGCTATCCAAGGCTCCTCGTCTATGACGCATCGCCAATGATACTTCCAAAGTGTACTGTAAGCAGCACCAAGAGCAATCAGAACATCCTCATCGATCACCAACAAATCTGAACCATTACAAAAGGTGGTCAGCGCCAACCAAATAGAAGAAGCAGAGGGGAGTAGCTCTTGAAGTGACAACAAAGAGACTACATCCTGCCAGAAAAATGACTTGAAAGAGGCTCTTTCGCGTATTCATCACTTTTTAAAAGTTTTCGATTACGCCATCTTTGAACAACGATATCTCGACAACTAGGATACATCCATCTTGCATCCAAGTATATTTAGATACATCCATTTCAGCTCTACAACATATCTTGATTTCAGATTGATTCAACAATTTTTCGTCGAATTCATCTTTTTCACTACTTTTTCAACAACGCGACTTAGTTACACTCTAGATTACAAGTTACACTCTACGTCTGTTACACTCCATGTCTTCCCAATCTGAATTGACTTGGGCTCAAAGAGCTTCACGTCAAAAGGTGGGTCGATTTCTCCAACCCAACAAGCGACGATTGGACAATCCAACTGATGTACCACTGGTGGGTATTGTTCTCTATGAAGATGATGACCTGAAGGGTCAAATTTTGGCAAGCAAGGCTATGGCGATTATTCAGCAATCCCTTTCTTCTGGTTCTGTTCTGTTCACGTTTCAGAAAACTTTGTTTCCTGATCGTGTTGCCGCTTACAAAGTGATTCAAGATCAAATCTCACCTGACGTGGAATTTCGACCTCTTAGTTTGTATGATTCTCGTGCTGATGGTTCTCTGCTGATTGAAGCCAGGTTTGCTCAGGTGGAGCATGCACAAGTGGCTATGCGTGAAGGGGTGACTGTACAAGGTGTAGTGTACAAAGCGTCTACCTCCAAGGAAAGTGCTGAATTTGGGGATGTCAAGCATGTGCGGTTTACACTTATGCGTATGGTGGACAAGACCACTTTTTTGTCGGATCTTATGGAGTCCTTGTCGTACTTTGGTAAGGTACTGCAAGTGAAGAAGTTTACTCACCGTGGTTACTTTGAGGGTAAACTTTCGGTGATTTTGGATACTTCTGTTGGATTTCAGGTAGGGGATGAGTGGCAGGAGGCCAAGCCCCTAGATAGAATGCTCTATCTGAGCGAATTTGATTGTTTTGTGCCAGCGACTTATCAAGGTGCTCCACCTGTTTGTCATTTCTGTCAACACAGCGGTCATGTTCGCGCCAAATGTCCTGAATTGGCTAGACGTCGTTGCTTTAGGTGCAATAAGCAAGGGCACATGTTGCGTTTTTGCCCTGAAAAGGAGGTTCAGTCTGCAAATTTCACCAAGAAGCACAAAGTTCACCATCATTCTGGGGATTCTGAGGATGTCACTCTGGCTCGTAAGAACACTGTGGAATTGATGGAGTATATTGAGAAGGAAAAATTAGGCCTAGGTAAGGAGGTGGAGAAGGTAGAAGAAGAAGAACTCGATTATCGTGTAGTCGAGGATGAATCTCTTCAGGGTGAAAGTGTTGACGAATCTGAAAATGATGAGTCCACTGGTAACGAGGATTTGGATCTTCTGAGTGAAGATAACCACCAGGTAAGTATGAATGAGGATGAGGACATGGAGTACGACAAGATTGTGCTTGCTGGAGCTCCCAAGAAGCTGGATACCGTGCGTGGTTCTGCCTACTCCAAGTATGCGTCTGCTGAGGTGGCTGTGAATATGAACATTGACTCGCCTGAGGAGATGTTGAATTTGACCAAGTTGAAGGATCTTGCTCAGCGCAAAAGAATGGAGTTCAATGCAAACCTGAAAGGTACTACTGGTGCTGGTGTAAACAGTGGTAGCAAGCTGGGTAACTCTGGTGGTGTTTCTTCTGGTACTGGTGCTAAGGATAACAAGTCTGGTGTTGCTTCTGGTGTTGCTTCCGGTGGTGTTTCTGGTGGTGTTTCTGGTGTTGTCAAGAATAGCAAGACTAATGGCCGTGCGCTTCTCAAGACTAAGCAAGACGCCCGTAGGGCTCAATGAGTACAAAATTAGGCATCAAGATTGGCTCCTTGAACACGCGTAGCTTGTTCATGCAGTCTAATCCTACAAATTTCAAAGAGTTTTCATCTTATCTTCGCTCCTCCTCTCTCCATCTGGATATCCTTTGCTTGCAAGAGGTATCTCATTTCCGCTCTCAATCTACTCTTACTGAATCTCAAGTCCGTTCCTTTTCTTTTGCTTTTCCTAATTGTTCTCTCGTTGTGTCTAAACACTGTGCTATTATATGTCTTAATTCTCGGTTTTCCCTGGTGGATACGGAGGTATTGTTGGATGAACGTTGTCTTGTTGCATCTGTCGTAGATGCCTCAAGCAATGTTTTGTGCAAAGTGGCCAATATTTATGGTCCCGCGCAGTCTTTTGACCGTCCTTCATTTATCTCTGATTTTCTCTCTCTTTCTGTTTGGTCTGATGTGTTCAACACACCTTGGATGGTTATGGGTGATTTCAACATTCACTTGCACTCTTTGTCTACTTCTCGTCAAGCCGATGTCGCTCCTTTTGTTCACTGGTTGCGTACTCACTTTGTCAATTGTCATCCGGATGGTTTAGCCACGTTTCCAAAGAGCAATACTTGTATTGATTACATCTTTGGTCACTCTTCTCTTGCTCCTCGTTTGACTAATAGTCAGTTACTATATATGCCTAGTAGGTGGACGGATCACTCTCTTTTGACTGTTGAAATGTTACCTGCGACAGCTAGTATTGGTCCTGGTAGTTGGCGGTTCAATCCAACTCTGCTTGATGATAAGGAATTTGTTGCGTTGTTGAATGCCACGGTGTCATTGTTCTTCTCTGGTGCTGTTGGTGGTGGGTCTAAGGGTGTCAATACTAGTCAAGGTGGTAGTGGTGACCCTGAAAGCACGGTGGCTAGATGGGAATCCTTCAAGTTGTTACTAAAGTGCTGTGCACAAAAGTACACTAGAAGCATGAAAGCACGATTCAAGAACAAAGTTTTTACGCTTCAACTGGAACGTATTAGGGCTCTGTCAACGTCTGTATCGGGTGTTGAGACTAGGAATGCTATTGGTCAAACTGACAGAGTGTCTACTGCTTCAGGTGATGCTGAGCAGCAGGTCAGGCAACTAGAAGTTTTGATTGAGAATCAGATACAGAAAGAGACTAGTCAGAATATGCTTCGCTCTGCCACTCGTTGGTTAGAACAGGGAGAACGTAGCAACAAGTATTTCTATCGTTCGATCAAGGTGCGAGAGTCTCAACAGACAATTCAATCCTTAAAGTGCTCTACTACTGGGGATATCTTGGTGGAAGCAGCAGCTATCAACAGGGAGGCACAAGGTTTTTACCAAAGGCTATATACCCCTGATGCTGTCGATGCTGAAGCTATCGATACTCTCCTGGGGAATGTTCCAACTGATGTACGTCTATCATCTTTGGATGGTGATATGCTAATGGAACTTCCAACACGCGATGTTTTGTTGTCTTTGCTCACTCATGCTCCCAAGTCTAAAAGTCCTGGTCTTGACGGTTTGCCTTTTGAATTGTATCAATATCTTGCTGGTGTTTCTACTGATTTTCTTGACTTGCTTGTGGATGTGTTGGGTGCAGCTTTTTCTGGTGTGTTTCCTCCTTCGTGGCAGCAAACTCGTATGGTACTTTTGTTCAAGAAGGGTGACCCTCAGTTGTTGGTTAACTGGAGACCTTTGTCCTTAATTAACAGTGATGCCAAGTTATTTACAAAGCTCATTGCTAATCGTATGAACAAAGTGTTGCCAAAGTTAATCAACCCTTATCAAACTGGTTTTCTCCCTCATCGTCTGATCTCTGACAATGGCTGGTTAAATCAGTTGTTGATGTCTCACTTGCGTGTTGTTGCTCCTGATTTACCTCAAGTGGCTGTTTTGTTGGATCAAGAGAAGGCGTATGATCGGGTTCATCCTGAATATCTTTGTCGTGTGTTGCTCCGGTTTGGTTTTCCTGGTGAGTTGGTGTCTTGTCTGTCTTCTTTGTTCTTTGGAACCAAGATTTCAGTGTCTATCAATGGTTGGCTTGGTGCTCCTGTACCTCAATTGCGAGGTCTTCGTCAAGGTGATCCTCTGTCTCCATTGCTATTCAATCTGGCATTTGAGCCTTTGCTTCGTTCTCTCCTTGCTTGTCCTGGTCTTTCTGGTGTTACTCTGTCCCCTGTTAATATCCCACGTAAATGGAAGCCTTCACCGGTTGAAGTTCGTGTGGATCATGGTACTGGTTCCCGGAATTGGACTTTGGACTTTGTCAGTGGCTCTGTTGCTCCTCCTCCTGTCAAGATTCTAAGCTATGCGGATGATCTTGAGGTGTTTTTGTCTTCGCCAGAAGAGTGGTCTGTGTTGTTGTCTGTTCTTGATCTGTATGGCCGAGCATCTAATGCGAAAGTCAATATCAGCAAGACAGTGTTGGTGTCGTTGTCTGGTGTGTCACACTCTGCTTGGGTTGCTTTGGCTGATTCTACTGGTCTCCAGTGGCATGACGCTCACTCTCGTGGTGCAGTACGTTACTTGGGTTATCCCTTGTATCATACTGAAAGTCAACTTCAAGACTATCTTGATGGTGTCTTGGTGAAGGTCCAGCGACACAGTAACTTGATGAAACAAAGGAATCTCTCCATTAGGGGAGCAGGACTAGTGGCTAACTCGTTACTGTTGTCAAAGGTATATCATTTGTTGCGTGTTGTTCCTGGTGGTGGTGTAACTGCGTCGTGGTTGAAGTCGCTCACAAAGGTGATTCGTGAGTATCTGGTGTCTTTTCGCCCCGGTGTTGCCTGGTCTACTTTGTGTCTTCCTCGAAAATTTGGTGGTGTTGGTCTCGTGGATATAGCAGATCAAAGCTTAGCTTTGCATCTTGTCTATTTGCAACGTTTGTTGCGTCCACCCTCTCCCAGTGATTTTGTCTCCTCTTGGTTGGTGTATGCTTTTCAAGTTTACACTGGTCATAAGTCCATCTTGCCGTGGTTTTGTTTTCCTGGTCTTTACCAGTCTCGTGTGTCTTCTGTGCCTGCTCTAACACATCTTGGAAAGCTTTTGTTGAGATTGCCAAAGTTAGTTCCTTCCTCTGGTTGGTCTGCTAGGTGGTTTCTTGATCTTCCCTTGTGTTCTGTACTCAGTACTGTGCCTTCTGTTCGTCCTCCTCGTGATCCATCATCTCTTGATCCTCGTTTTTTGGTGTCGGATGTCTCTTTCTGGCAACCTGATCTAGGTATAGTTGATGGTGTCACCTCTCATCTTGCTTGGTCATCTCGTGTTTTGCGCCCTGTTTTTCTTGCCTTGAACCGTGATCGTGGTCCTGTCTCTCTGGTATTCCCGCCTGTCATGGATAGTAAGATAGTCTTGTCTCAAGCAGACTATTTTACTATGCCCCGTTCTGATGGTGCTACCTCTTGGATGCCAGATTGTACTCATTGGACTGTCTCCAACTCGTCTCGTTCTGCTGCTCCGGTTGCTCGTCTCTCTCTTGGTGCTTTGCGAAGGTATTGGCACCCTGCAAAGGGTACCATTACCTCTCGTATGGGTCCTCCCTTGAAGTTGCCTGCCCATTTGTTGCTGTTTCCTGCTTTGTGGCGTCTTTTCTGGTCCCTGGAAATGCCTGCAAAGGCTTTCACACCTTGGTGGCGATTGCTACATGACCGTGTCCCGCACCGCTCGTGGTGTCATAAGATTATGCCTACAAAAGTTCTGTCTCCTGCTTGTGCTCTTTGTGGTTTTGCTACAGAGGACCTTTACCATTTCGTGGTGGGTTGCCATATCAAGTCATTTTTCTGGCAGGATGTAGTCTCTTTGTTGTCACTTCAAGAGCTACTCCCCTCTGCTTCTTCTATTTGGTTGGCGCTGACTACCTTTTGTAGTGGTTCAGATTTGTTGGTGATCGATGAGGATGTTCTGATTGCTCTGGGTGCTGCCTACAGTACACTTTGGAAGTATCATTGGCGATGCGTCATAGACGAGGAGCCTTGGATAGCTTCTGCTGCTATCAACATGGTCCGTCAAGACCATGGTACACTCTTTTCTTCTCTTTCTTTGGCAAGTGTTCAAGCTGGCACCTTGGCCTTGCCTATAATTACTGTATAGACTATAAATTTCAAAGCTAATAAAGATACACTTTAATACAAAAAAAAAAAAGAAAAATGACTTGACATGGCAACCCACCACGAAATGGTAAAGGTCCTCTGTAGAGAAACCGCAAAGAGCACAAGCAGGAGAGAGAACTTTGGTAGGCATAATCTTATGACACCACGAACGGTGCGGGACACGGTCATGTAGCAATCGTCACCAAGGTGTGAAAGCCTTTGCAGGCATTTCCAGGGACCAGAAAAGACGCCACGAAGCAGGAGACAGCAACAAATGAGCAGGTAACTTCAAGGGAGAAAAGAAGTATAAGCGAAAGAGCCTTGTATAAGCCCGCCCGGGCAAAAAAAAAAAAAAACTTTTTCATGAGAAAGAGCAGCAAAAAAAAGGTCTTTACAACCTATTCGTCACACTAAATATATTTGCCAGGAGAGACCTATGCCAGTTTGTCTACAAATATAGAAGTACAATTCATGATATTAAAATAATTAATTTGTTTTTAAACTATATAATGTATTTTAGCAAAATATTAAATTTTTTAATAAACATATATTTTTTATTATATAATGTAGGCGTATAAAAAATTATATATATTTTATAATATATAAAATAAATATATAAAAATTAATTAATTTTTTTATAAAATAAGGTTTAAAAACAAGTTTTTAATTATTTTATTTTTAAAAAACAAATAATTTTTTAAAAAATATAATAAAACAAAAATTTATTAAAATATATAAAGCAAATTATTATTTTTGTAAATAAAATATACAAATTTTTTTTAATAATTCCTATATTTACTTTGTTTAACGATTACGTAATAGGTATATTTTTTTTATAAATGGCTTGCTAACGAATAGGTTTTCTTGGTCTACAGTAAAGTTCGAAATTTCAACACGCGAGGTTCTATCCTTCACTTGGTGGCGGGCACGGGCTCTTTCGCTTAATACGAAGGCTCTTTCGCTTATACATCACTTTTCAAAAAGTTTTTGTTTTTGCCAACTTTGAACGACGATATCTCAACAACTAGGATACATCCATCTTGCATCCAAGTATATTTAGATACATCCATTTCAGCTCTACAACATATCTTGATTTCAGATCGATTCAGCAATTTTTCGACGAATTCAACATTTTCACTATTTTTTTTTACAAAGGTCAACAAAAGTTACACTCCAGTTACAAGTTACACTCTATGTCAGTCAATTCTGAAATGACTTGGGCTGAACGTGCATCTCGTGGTTCTACTATGAGGTTCTATCAGCCATCCAAGAGGCGTTCGGTGGAGGCCGCCGCTTCTTCTTACCCTTTGGTGGGTTCTGTGATGTTTGAGGATGATGATTTGAAGAGTCAAATCTTAGCTAGTAAGGCAATGGCGATTGTGCAGCAGGCACTTACTTCTGGTTCAGTTCTCTTTTCTTTCCGTAAGGGTTTGTTTGGTGATCGTGTGGATGCGTACAAGGTAATTCAAACCCAGGTGTCTTCTCTGGTGGAATTTCGTCCTTTAAGTGTCTACGATGAAAAGAACGATGGTTCTTTGCTTATTGAAGCCAAGTTCGAGGAGGTGGATGATGCGAACAAGGCTATGACAACTGGTGTTAACGTGAATGGCATGGTGTACAAGGCTGTTCACGCCAAGGAATGCAAGGAGTTTGGTGATTTGAAGTTTGTCCAGTTTACTTTGATGCGCATCGTCAAAGAACCCACTTTTTTGCATGATTTGATCAAGTCTTTGTCGTTTTATGGTCGTGTCCTGCAGGTGAAGAAGTTCACTCGTGGTGGTTTCTTTGAGGGCAAGTTTTCGGTGATGGTGGATACCTCGGTGGGATATCAGGTAGAGGGTGGTGAGTGGCAGGAGGCTCAACCTCTAGATAGAATGCTCTATCTCAGCGAGTTTGATTTCTTTGTCGCAGCGACATATAAGGGTGCTCCTCCTGTTTGTCATTTCTGTCGTCATAGTGGTCATGTCCGCGCTAAATGTCCTGAGTTGCTCCAGCGTAGATG